>NW_027142404.1:2064830-2089150 GCF_026170545.1 Melanerpes formicivorus
TCTCTATCCATAAGCCTTCCTACCAATTCCCCTAACAGCTCAAAGCTTAATGGACCATTCAGGAGCCAGGCTGCTCTTCACAACTAACCATTTCTATAAGCCTGGGACTTTTATCCACAGGTATTCCCTTCTCTGCAGCCTGATAATTCACCTCTAATTTACTGCCTGCATGAGCACCACCTGTTCTCTCGGGCTCAGTCCACATCCTTTCTGCTCTGTGCTACTTGGTACATCAAAAAATCAATAGATGAGCTAAGGCAAGCTCTCCCACAGCTGTGCCTTCACCACATTTAGCCCTCCTTAGCAATTCTAATGCTTGCTTCTGCCCTCTCTCCCTAGGCTGAGAGAGCTGCCTATTTTTACTCCCTCTTCTGTAGCCACGTGGGATTTCCGCATACTCTAACCAGGGCTTTGAAGTGCTAAGAGTTGCAGCAATTGTGGTGATGCTGCTACACAATTTACCCACCTGGAGTACTGCCTCCAATTCTGGAGCCCCCTACTCCAAGAGGGATCTGGAGGGGCTGGAAGGTGTCCAGAGAAGGGCCACGAGGATGATCAGAGGGCTGGAGCACCTCTCCTATGAGGACAGACTGAAGGAGTTGGGGCTGTTCAGTCTGGAGGAAGAGAAGGGCTCCCAGGTGACCTCATTGTGGCCTTCCAGTATCTGAAGGGGGCTACAAGAAGGCTGGGGAGGGACTGCTCAGGATCTCAGGGAGAGATAGGACTAGGGGGAATGGAATGAAGCTGGAGGTGGGGAGATTGAGGCTGGAGGTGAGGAGGAAGTTCTTCCCCATGAGAGTGGTGAAGCCCTGGAATGGGTTGTCCAGGGAGGTGGTTGAGGCCCTGTCCCTGGAGGTGTTTAAGGCCAGGCTGGCTGAGGCTGTGGCCAGGCTGATGTAGTGTGGGGTGTCCCTGCCCATGGCAGGGGGGGTTGGAACTAGATGATCCTTGTGGTCCCTTCCAACCCTGACTGATACTATGATACTATAGATACCCTCAGCTGCATCATGTGAGCTCCTGTAGGTGATTGTAATATTGGTACTGAGGCAGCTCTGTGTGGTTTGATTCTGTGACTTTCAGGATAGTTGTAGGAATAAGGTGGCAAAGAATGGACAGCAAAACACTGATTCTGAGGTGTTTTGTTGTAGATCAAAAGGAGACATTTAGGACAATGCTGTCTTTTTCATTTACCCTCATCTGAAGAGAATAAACTACAAGGAAACCAGAGGTGCAAATTCTTCCTTGTAATAGGGAACACTTCTCTTCCCTGCTCAAATAATTCTATTAGAATCACAGAATGGTCTGGGTTGGAAGGGGTGCTCCAAAACTCACCCAGTCCTACCCGCTCTCTGCACTCAGCAGGGACATCCCCCAACTGGATCAGGTTGCCCAGAGCCCTGTCCAGCCTCACCTGGAAACATAGATTCATAGAATCACAGAATTATCAGGGTTGGAGGGGGACCTCAAGGATCAGCCAGTTCCAACTTGTCGAGGGTTGGAAGGGGTAAGAGCCCAAAAGCCTCCTCCCTCCCCCCTGTAAAGTAAAGGGAAAGAAAATTGAAGGGAAAGGGGAAAAAAAAACTCACAGCTGAATTAGCAAAGCAGTGGAGCTGTATATTTACAAAGCAGTGTAGGATATGCAGGGGAATATATACAAATTTACAATATTTACAATATATACAAAGATATACAATAAAGTAGCAGAGAAATGAGAGTTCCTCCCTCTGCTGAGGGGGTTTCCCCACCTCCACTCTCCCCCTTCTCTCCCCCCTTTTCCCCAGAGCAGGTTAGAAAAGAGAGAGAAAAGAAGAAAAAAAAAGGTTAGAAGCAGTTTGTGTTAATTGGGAAAGGAATTAATACAGGCCTTATAGCTTATCAGTTTTCAAGGCCGAAGCCTTGGCAGAAAGCCCAGCACAGAAAGCTGCTGCCCTGTGGAGGAGCGGAAGCAAGACTGAAGATAAAGTGCTGGAATGCCCAGTATACCCCTCCTGCACTCCCAGTTCAGAAGGTGCTTCCTCCCCACTTTACCAATGAAAATTAGTCTAGATTGTTCTTTTCATTTACCAACTTCCGTCCACCATATTCCCTTTTCTTAAGGGCACAGCCTCAAAACGGTCCACACAACTCCCCTGCCATGGCCAGGGGACAACCTCACACTACAGCAGGTTGCTCACAGCCACATCCAGCCTGGCTGCAAACATCTCCAGGCAGGAGGCTTCCACCACCTCCCTGGGCAACCTGTGCCAGGCTCTCACCACCCTCATGGGGAAGAACTTCTTCCTCACAGCCAATCTCAATCTCCCCACTTCAAGTTCTGCTCCCATCCCCCCCCAGTCTTATCCCTGCCTGACACCCTCAAAAGTCCCTTCCCAGCTTTCTTGTAGCCCCCTTCAGATGCTGGAAGGCCACAATGAGGTCTCCCGGGAGCCTTCTCTTCTCCAGCCTGAACAGGTCCCAAACTCTCTCAGTCTGTCTCCATAGCAGAGCAGCTCCAGCCCTGTAAACCTCTCCAGGAATGAGGCCTCAACCACCTCACTGGACAATTCCAGTGTTTCACTGATCCAATCACACTCAGTTTTAGTAGTGGTGGTATAGGTCTAACAGATCTAAAGCCCCAAGATTAAGCCACTGAGGATGTCAAATTTGAAAACCAAATATCTGAAAGATTTCCTCCAAGTAAAGCAACCTCACAACTACCTAGAGGGAGGTCTAAACTAAGAAAGAACTTACAGACACCCCTGGGCTAACAGCTGGGTCTGAAGTGCTGGTTTAAGGGTCTCATCCTATTTGGGAGGGTTGTGTAATTTTTCCCTATGGTGTATATAGAATCAGAGACTCATTTCAGTGGAAAAGACTTTTCAGCTCAGCCAGTCCAACCTTTCTCTAGCCTGTACCAAGACTGGTGCTAAACCATGGCCCTCAGCACCACATCTCTGCATCTTTGAAACACCTCCAGGGAGAGAGATTCAACCACCTCCCTGGGCAGCCTGGGCCAGGCCTTGAGAACCCTCTCAGTGAGGAATTTTCTTCTAGCATCCAATCCAAACTTCCCCTGGTACAAAATAAGGCCATTTCCTCTCACCCTATCACTTGTTATTAGGGAGAAGGGACCAACCCCAATCTCACTCCAACTTCCTCTCAGGCAGCTGTAGAGAGCAATGAGGGCTCCCCTCAGCTTCCTCTTCCCCAGACCCAACACCCCCAGCTCCCTCAGCTGCTCCTCACCAGCCCTGCTCTCCAAACCCTTCCTCAGCTTTGTTGTCACTCTCTGGACATTCTCCAGCCCCTCAGTGTCTTACTTTTAGTGAGGGCTCTGAAACTTATCCCAGGATGCAAGATGGCTCGAGGTAAGGAGAAAGTTCTTCACCAAGGGAGTCATTCGTCATTGGGATGTGCTGCCCAGGGAGATGGTGGAGTCACCATCCCTGGAGGTGTTCAAGAGGGGATTGGATGTGGCACTTGGTGCCATGGTCTAGTCATGAGGTCTGTGGTGACAGGTTGGACTTGATGATCCTTGAGGTCTCTTCCAACCTTGGTGATACTGTGATACTGTGATACTGTAAAGTGGCAGTGCTGAGCAGTGCTGGCTGCAGGGGGACAAATCAGATCTCTGGTCCTGCTTGAATTGTGGTGGTGAATGGTGCCACATCCAGCTGGCAGCCAGTCACCAGTGGTGCGCCCCAGGGATCAGTGCTGGCCCCATGCTCTTTAACATATTTATTGATGATCTGGATGAGGGCATTGAGTCCATCATCAGTAAATTTGCAAATGACAGCAAGCTGGGGGCAGGAGTTGATCTGCTGGAGGGTAGAGAGGCTCTGCAGAGGGACCTGGACAGGCTGGACAGATGGGCAGAGTCCAAGGGGCAGGAGATTGAACACATCCAAGTGCCAGGTGCTGCACATTGGCCACAGCAACCCCAGGCAGTGCTACAGGCTGGGGTCAGAGTGGCTGAGAGCAGCCAGGCAGAGAGGGACCCTGGGGGTGCTGGTCGATGGTAGGCTGAACATGAGCCTGAAGTGTGCCCAGGCAGCCAGGAGGGCCAATGGCCATCCCTGGCCTGCATCAGGAACAGTGTGGTCAGCAGGAGCAGGGAGGTCATACTGTCCCTGTACACTGCACTGGTTAGGCCACACCTTGAGTGTTGTTCTGGGCCCCTCAGTTTAGGAAGGAGGTTGACTTGCTGGAAGGTGTCCAGAGAAGGGCAACAAAGCTGGGGAGGGGTTTGGAACACAGCCCTGTGAGGAGAGGGCTGAGGGAGCTGGGGTTGCTTAGCCTGGAGAAGAGGAGGCTCAGGGGAGACCTCATTGCTCTCTACAACTACCTGAAGGGGGGTTGTAAACAGGCAGAGGCTGGTCTCTTCTCCCAGGCAAACCAGTAACCAGAACAAGAGGACACAGTCTCAGGCTGTGCCAGGGGAGGTTTAGGCTGGAGGTTAGGAGGAAGTTCTACACAGAGAGAGTGATTGCCCATTGGAATGTGGTTGCCCAGGGAGGTGGTGGAGTCACCATCACTGGAGGTGTTCAGGAGGAGACTTGATAGGGGTGCATGGTGCCATGGGTTAGTTGATTAGGTGGTGTTGGATGATAGGTTGGACTCGATGATCTCGAAGGTCTCTTCCAACCTGGTCTATTCTATTCTATTCTATTCTATTCTATTCTATTCTATTCTATTCTATTGTATTCTAGTCTATTCTATTCTATTCTACTCTGCTCTACTCTGCTCTACTCTACTCTATTTTATTCTATTGTCTTCTCTTCAGCTGTAAGTGTGACAGAGCAGGTAACCCTGACATAGTTCTGCTGCACTTGCTCATGGCTACAGCAAGCTTTAGTGTTCTCCGGGTACACCTTGGATAAGGCTTTGTGTACACAACTTGTACAGGCAGCAATTACTTGCTTGAGAGGCTTTCTGAAGCCAGCTTTCCAGCAAACTGGCTGCATCCTATTATTTCCTGCAGCACAGTGTTGACACATGTTTTGTGTCAGAGCCTCCTTCTCAGACAAGTGAGATCACAGTGCAGCAGAGCACCGTGCCTGAAAGGTTAAGATCACGGCGCTGTGAGTAGATGAGAGACCCCAGGAGACTGAGCTGCCTCCATCAGCAGCCCAGCACCTTGCAGATTGAGTCTCTTCATCAAGATGCTGGATAGCCACTTCTTGGTCCTAACTGCCTGCTAACAGCCTGAAAGAATGCCTCACTGCCCCAGCATCTTAGCTGCAGGTGAGAGTAACCACTTCATGTCTGGTTAGCCTGTGAGGCAGAAGGGAGAGCCTACAATTCTGTTCTTTTCTGGGGCAGATAAATTACCACAGGATTTGTAGAGCCAGGAGTTCATGTTATAAACCCCAAACCTGAATAGCCTAGTAGAGGAAAAATGCTCAGGAAGAAATCTTACACAGTACAGAGCAAAAGCTCAGTTGATAGCTAAACAATAAATGTGCCCACATCAAACCAGCCTGGCAGAGCAGGACCTCCAGGGGCCCAGGACAGCCTCATGAGGTTCAACAAGACCAAGGGCAAGGTCCTGCAGCTGGCTCAGGACAATGCCAGGCACTGCTAGAGGCTGGGCAGGGACTGGCTGCAGAGCAGCCCTGAAGAAAAGGCCTTGGGGGTGCTGGGGGAGGAGAAGCTGAAGAGGAGCCAGCAGGGAGCACTTGCAGCCCAGAGAGCCAAGCAGAGCCTGGGCTGCAGCCAGAGAAGTGTGGCCAGCAGGGCCAGGGAGGGGATTCTGCCCCTCTGCTCCACTCTGCTGAGACCACAGCTGGAGCTCTGGGGCCAGTTCTGCAGCCTCTGTGCCAGGAAGGATCTGGAGGTTGCTGGAAGGTGTCCAAAGAAGGGCCATGAGGCGGAGCAGAGGGCTGGAGCTGCTCTGCTGTGAGGACAGACTGAAAGAGTTTGGGTCGTTCCGTCTGGAGAGGAGAAGGCTCCCAGGAGACCTAATTGTGGCCTTGCAGGATCTGCAGGGGGCTCCAAGCAAGCTGGGGAGAGACTTTTGAGGGTGTCAGGGAGTGATAGGACTTGGGAAGATGGAGCAAAACTAGAAGTGGGGAGATTCAGACTGGCTGACCAGCTGGTCTGGTCTGGCAAAGTTAATGTTGGAAGGGGGTGGGGGGAAATTTCAGCCCCCCCACCCCAGTACTTCCCCCCTCTCACTGCACAGGCCTTCCTTCATCCAGGCTACTCTTCCTTCCATATCTCTCTAGTGGTTTTGTATCACCTTGTCTCAATGTGAAAATCCCCAACCCACCCTGATTCCCCTCGAGGACGCTGTGCTGTTGCTGTGCTGTTGCTCAGCAGACCCTGCTGAAGCTTCTGCCATAACTGGAGCATTTACAAGATCTCTCCTTCTCTCCCCTGTGCACTCTCCAGCGCTTAATATTGTATGAATTTGCACTGCCACTCCTCTCTGGCACCGTCTGAAGTGTTTACAGCAGGAAATCAAAGCATCTCATTTGTATCTATGGATCCCTCCCAGGAAACATATAGGCTAACCTCTCTTTGGGGACCCTTCTTGCCCTCTCAGATTTGTTCAGCTAATGGCTTTAAAAGGGATTGGCACAGGGGCAGAGGGAAGAGAGAAACAACCACCAGAAAGGAAACTGGTGTGCAGCAAGATGCCAGCCTGCAGGGAGTTCTCACTTGAAAAACAAACTGGGTTTGTTTCTGCTGTGCTCTAACACTCCTTGCAGTACTGTTTTGCCCCTCTTTTCTCCTTGTTTTTGGGGCCAACTGTGCTATTCCATTTGGATTTGCTGACTTGCTATCTTCCACTGCATTTTGCTTTGTGGACTCAGAGAATGCATTGTGTTGGAAGGGATCAAGTTCTATACAAATCCTGCCTGACCAACCTGGTGGCCTTCTATGAGCAGGTGACAACATCAATAGCTGAGGGGCAAGCAGCTGATGTCGTTTACCTGGACCTGAGCAAAGCCTTCGACACTGTCCCGCACCACATCCTGGTCTCCAGGCTGGTGACACATGGGTGTGATGGGTGACCTCTAGATGGATAAGGAACTGGCTTGATGGCTGCACCCAAAGAGTGGCTGTCAATGGCTCCATGGCCCAGTGGAGGCCAGGGACAAGCAGAGTCCCTCAGGGATCAGTCCTGGCACCAGGCTTGTTCAACATCTTTGTGGGTGCCATGGACAGTGGCACTGAGTGCACCCTCAGCAGGTTTGCTGATGACACCAAGCTGTGTGGTGCAGCAGGCAGCTGGAGGGAAGGGAGGCCATCCAGAGGGACCTGGACAGGCTGGAGAGGTGGGCACAAGCCAACCTCATGAAGTTCACTAAGAGCAAGTGCAGGGTCCTGCATCTGGGTCAAGGCAATGCCAGGCACAAATACAGGCTGGGCAGGGACTGGCTGGAAAGTAGCCCTGAGGAGAGAGACTTGGGGGTGCTGGTGGACAAAAAGCTCAACATGAGCTCTCAGTGTGCACTTGCAGCCCGCAAAGCCAATCAGATCCTGGGCTGCATCAGGAGAAGTGTGGCCAGCAGGGCAAGGGAGGTGATCCTCCCCCTCTACTCAGCCCTGGTGAGACCCCACCTGGAGTACTGCCTCCAGTTCTGGAGCCCCTATTCCAAGAGGGATGTGGAGGTGCTGGAACCTGTCCAGAGAAAGGCCAGGAGGATGATCAGAGGGCTGGAGCACCTCTCCTATGAGGACAGACTGAAGGAGTTGGGGCTGTTCAGTCTGGAGAAGAGAAGGCTCCCAGGTGACCTCATTGTGGCCTTCCAGGATCTGAAGGGGGCTCCAGGAAGGCTGGGGAAGGACTTCTCAAGATCTCAGGTAGTGATAGGACTAGGGGGAATGGAATGAAGCTGGAGGTGGGGAGATTGAGGCTGGAGGTGAGGAGGAAGTTCTTCCCCATGAGAGTGGTGAAGCCCTGGAATGGGTTGTCCAGGGAGGTGGTCGAGGCCCCGTCCCTGGGGGTGTTTAAGCCCAGGCTGGATGAGGCTCTGTCCAGCCTGATCTAGTGTGAGGTGTCCCTGCCCGTGGCAGGGGGGTTGGAGCTAGCTGATCCTTGTGGTCCCTTCCAACCCTGAATGAAACTATGAAACTATGAAACTACACAGAGAGAGTGATTGCCCATTGGGATGTGCTGCCCAGGGAGGTGGTGGAGTCACCATCACTGGAGGTGTTCAAGAGAGGATTGGATGTGGCACTTGGAGCCACAGTCTAATAGTCATGAGGTGTTGGGTGACAGGTTGGACTTGATGATCTTTGAGCTCTTTTCCAACCTTATTGATTCTATGATTCTATGATTCTATGATTCTATGATCCTATCCTATCACCAGAGGCCCTTCTAAGCAGTCTCTTGCCAGCCTTCCCCTATAGATATGGATATTTCCCCCTATAGATACTGAAATGCAGCTCTAAGGTCTCCCTGGAGCCTTCTTTTCTCCAGGCTGAGCAATCCCAGCTCTCACAGCCTGTCTTCATTTGAGAGCTGCTTCAGGCCTCTGATGGTCTTTATGGCTCTCCTCTGGACCTGCTCCAGCAGGTCCCTGCCCTTCCTGTGCCAGGGTCTCCAGAGCTGGGCACAGTGCTCCATCTCCCCTGTGCTTCATCTGTCAGTGGTTTCCTTTCAGGCCTCTTTATCCATTATGTTCATCTTGCAGTGCCCAAAGACAATGTGTTCTACAATCATCCCAGGAAACTGCTGCTTCATTAGCTGGCTGTGTCTCTCCATTCTCCTCTTCCCTGGCTTTTCCCCTGATAAACCTGATGAAACAAACTCAAAGCATCATTATGCTGCTGTTTGTAATTTGATGGACTGTCCTTTCATTCCCAGGACTGTGAATAATGCTGGGATGTTCTGGTTGCTCTCCAGACCTTTTGAGTCCAGGGAGGATTGTTGCACAGGCTGGGGCTGGGAAAGCTCAAGGCAGTGGAGGTGAAAAGCAAATGGGTAGGAAAAGTCAAGCTGGAAGGTGACAGAGAGGAGCTAGGTAGGGTACTCATCACAACAGGTGGCTGGCCAAGTGAGAATAAGAGTTGATGATGCTGTACTCCTGCATCTGCAAGCACAGGAGAGCCCTGAAGAGATAAGCAGGAGAAGGAGGAAGAGTTTCAGCTCAGAGGAAGCAATCCTGCATATCAGCTTGTTGCAGCATGGTAGGAGCACAGAGTTCATGACTGTTTGGTGAGTGCTGCTCTCAATTAGCTGTGTAGCTGAGCCTTTTAAATTAGAGTTTCAGAGATAGCACACAGATGAGCACTGAAAGGGTGCAGAAGTCTCTCAGAGTGTGCAAGGCAGCTGCCTCAGCACCAGTGTGTGTCAGCTGAAAAGCTGCCTGGGTCAGATACAGATATGGACAATGATCCAATGACAGCCAGAGCCATGGGGAAAAGGGAGCTGTGTAGAAAGGATTACTGGGGCAGCAGCTGGTGCTGTGGCCAAGGGCTGGAGCAGAGCTTATGGAGTGGAGCTGCACTGCTTGTATCCTGGTGGCTTGGCTTGCACGTGCGCCCTGGTGTCCCGGGCAGCGGGTGCCCAGGCTCCGCACGGAGCCGTGCGGGATGAAGATCTCCTGAGCACATCTGCACCAGCTGAAGAAACACTCTGCTGTCAAACCCTCACACCCATACCTGCCACAGCAATGCCACACGTGCCAGCAGAGCCCATGGCGGGCCATTAAAGAATCTTCTCCAGCTGCTGCATCAGAATAGCCTGCAGACCTGCTGATCCTCTGCCTTTGAGGGGGCCTCTCTCCCTCCCTCCCTCCCTCCCTCCCTTCCTTCCTTCCTTCCTTCCTTCCCTTCCTTCCTTCCTTCCTTCCTTCCTTCCTTCCTTCCTTCCTTCCTTCCTTCCTTCCTTCCTTCCTTCCTTCCTTCCTTCCTTCCTTCCTTCCTTCCCTCCTTCCTTCCTTCCTTCCTTCCTCCCTCCCTCCCTCCCTCCCTTCCTTCCTTCCTTCCTTCCTTCCTTCCTCCCTCCCTCCCTCCCTCCCTCCCTCCCTTCCTTCCTTCCTTCCTTCCTTCCTTCCTTCCTTCCTTCCTTCCTTCCTTCCTTCCTTCCTTCCTTCCTTCCTTCCTTCCTTCCTTCCTTCCTTCCTCCTTCATTCCTCCCTCCCTCCCTCCCTTACTCCCTTTTCCTGTCTTTCTCCTCTCATTATCTCTTTCTCTCTCCCTTTCTTTCTCTTTCTCTACCTCTTGCAGCACAGGGGCAGAGCCAGCTGCCCCTCTGCACCATAGCTGCATTCTGTGAGTCAGATGTCTCTGCAGGGCCCCAGTCCGTTGGTGGGTGTGCTTTGATTTTTACAGATGAGGAGAAGCTCGCTGCAAATGAATTTGCAGAGGACCTTTATTGGCTTAGGTCACTGGATAAGGTGGGAAGAAAGGAAGTCTGTTTCAGAAGCCCTGTTGCCTCTTTCTTTTTAACCACAGTATCACAGTATCACAGTATCACTTAGGTTGGAAAGGACCTCGAGGATCATCGAGTCCAACCTGACACCGCAGACCCCATGACTAGACCATGGCACCAAGTGCCACGTCCAATCTCCCCTTGAACGCCTCCAGGGTCGATGACTCAACCACCTCCCTGGGCAACCCGTTCCAATGCCGAATGACTCGCTCGGTGAAGAACTTCCTCCTCACCTCGAGTCTGAACCTCCCCTGGCGCAGCTTGAGACTGTGTCCTCTTGTTCTGGTGCTGGTTGCCTGGGAGAAGAGGCCAACTCCCTCCTGGCTACAACCACCCTTCAGGTAGTTGTAGAGGGCAATAAGGTCACCCCTGAGCCTCCTCTTCTCCAGGCTAAACAATCCCAGCTCCCTCAGCCTCTCCTCATAGGGCTTGTGTTCAAGGCCTCTCCCCAGCCTTGTTGCCCTTCTCTGGACACGCTCAAGTGTCTCAATGTCCTTCTTAAACTGAGGAGCCCAGAACTGGACACAGTACTCAAGGTGCGGCCTAACCAGAGCAGAGTACAGGGGCACTATGACCTCCCTGCTCCTGCTGGCCACACTATTCCTAATGCAGGCCAGAATGCTATTGGCCCTCCTGGCCACCTGAGCACACTGCTGGCTCATATTCAGGCGGCTGTCGATCAGCACCCCCAGGTCCCTCTCTGTCTGGGAGCTCTCCAGCCACTCCGACCCCAGCCTATAGCTCTGCATGGGATTGCCATAGCCAAAGTGCAGCACTCGGCACCAGATGTGCTCAGGTTTCCAAAGGGATTAGCCAATCCTAATAACAGTTAGGGAAAAGCCCAGCATGTGTATCCAGCTGGAGAGGGAAGTGGAGCCCAGGGTATTCACTACAGCACAATTTGTCACTTAATAAAGCCATGGATCTCTCTAAAAGGCAAAAATCATTTGGAGTAGAGATGCATTTAGGCTTATTAGATTGCAAGTACTCATTGCTGGCAGCTTGCACATTCAGCCACAAGATTTTCCCTCCTGCTTTGGGCTCTAAGTGTGGAATTTATATATTGTTGTTGTTGTTCCAGGATGATCTTGAAGGTCTCTTCCAACCTGGTCTATTCTATTCTATTCTATTCTATTCTATTCTATTCTATTCTATTCTGTTCCATTCCATTCCATTCCATTCCATCCCATTCCATTCTAATATCAAACTCACAAAGCCACAGACTCAGAGTTGTCAGGGTTGTGATTCTGAGATGTTTAGTTGTAGATCAAAAGGAGACATTTAGGATAATGCTATCTTTTTCATCTACCCTCATCTGAAGAGAATAAACTACAAGAGAACCAGATGTGCAAATTCTTCCTTGTAATAGGGAACACTTCTCTTGCCTGCTCAAACAATTCTTTTAGAATCACAGAATGGTCTGGGTTGGAAGGGGGCTCCAAAGCTCACCCAGTCCTACCCGCTCTCTGCACTCAGCAGGGACATCCCCAACTGCATCAGGTTGCCCTGAGCCCTGTCCAGCCTCACCTGGAACATAGAATCATAGAATCAAAGAATTGTCAGGGTTGGAAGAGACCTCAAGGCTCAGCCAGTTCCAAAACCCCCTGCCATGGCCAGGGACACCTCACACTACAGCAGGTTGCTCACAGCCACATCCAGCCTGGCTGCAAACACCTCCAGGCAGGAGGCTTCCACCACCTCCCTGGGCAACCTGTGCCAGGCTCTCACCACACTCATAGGGAAGAACTCGTGGGAAATGGAGGGTGAGTTTTGAGAGGAAGTGGAAGTTTTGTGTAGGGATCTTGTCCTTGGTAGCTAATGGTGTTTCAATAGCCTGATGAGGAGGTGTGCAGACAAACTGACATGGCAGCTTATGAACGTGAGAGATATGAATGCAATGACAATTACCTTCCGTAGGCAGTCCTGGCTGGTGGCTCTAAACTCATTCCAGGTGGAGTTGAAGGAAATTTCCACTTCTTAAATATAGTTTTACAGGGTAGAAAAACACATCTTTTTTGGCCTCAGTAGCAGATATTTGGCTGCTCAGGAAGAACTGCAGCAAATCTCACTGTGTTTGCATCTCCATAATTATAACTTTCCTTTTGGAACTGCTTATTCCCAAAAGGGAGCAATCTGCCTGCCTGCCTGAAAAATCTTTTATCAGCTCCAGCAAAATAATTAGGCTGCTCTTCCTACACTTACCTCCAGGTCAGGGAGGGTTTACTGCTCCCAAGAGCAAGAGGGAGACTAAGGAACCTCATGAGGTTCAACAAGAGCAAGTGCAGGGTTCTGCACCTGGGCCAGAACAATCCTCACTGTCAGTACAGGCTGGGGGAGGAGGGGAGAGAAAGCAGCCCTGAGGAAAAGGACTTGGGGGTGCTGGTGGGGGAGAAGCTGGACAGGAGCAGGCAGGGTGAGCTTGCAGCACAGAAGGCCAAGGGCAGCCTGGGCGGCATCCAAAGCAGCACTGCCAGAGATGGAGAGAGAGGATCCTGCCCCTCTGCTCTGCTCTGGGGAGACCTCACCTGCAGTGCTGTGTCCAGCTCTGGAGCCCTCAACACAGGAAGGACCTGGACCTGATGAGGAGGGTCCAGAGGAGGGACATGAAAATGATCAGAGTGTTGGAGCAGCTCTGGTCTGAAGACAGACTGAGGGAGCTGGGGTTGTCCAGCCTGGAGAAGAGAAGGCTCCAGGAACACCTAAGAGCAGCCTGCCAGGACCTGAAAGGGGCTACAAGAAGGCTGCAGAGAGACTGTTTGCAAAGGCCTGCAGGGACAGGAGCAGGGACAATGGCTTCAAAGTAGAGCAGAGCAGATTGAGCTTGGATGTGAGGAACAAGTTCTGCAGCATGAGGGTGGTGGAACACTGGCACAGGTTGCCCAGGGAGGTGGTTGAGGCTCCATCCCTGGAGATGTTCAAGGTGAGGCTGGACAGGGCTGTGGGCAACCTGATCTGGTTGGGGATGTCCCTGCTGACTGCAGGGGGGTTGGACTGGGTGAGCTGTGGAGGTCCCTTCCAGCCCAGAGCATTCTGTGACTCTGTGACTCTCTGATTCTATTTCATACAATATTTTAGGGAGCTAACAACTTCCATGGAAAGATAAGAAAAAAAAAAAAGACTCCTGCTTGTGAGAGACTAAAAGTTTGTCTCTTCTGATGTGACTCAACAAAGACAAAATCACCTTTGCTGCTTGCCCAGACAATAGCTGATGTGTGTTGGGCAGAGCCACTGGAAGGACTCTTGGAAGGTGCAAGGATAACATCATGATAACTGGACTGCAGCTGGCCTACAGCAATGGACCAAGGGCCCAGCCATCAAGCCTTCAGGACAAGATTGTCTCCACCCATCAAGTACCCTGGAAAGGGTGAGACAATGGAATGAGTGTGTGGGCAGGTAGGTGGAGAAGGAGGAGGGGGAAGCCTCCCCCCCTCTGTCCAGACCCCTGCCCAAACACACAGGAATGCACAGAAAGATTTCCTGGGGAATGATACCCGGATACTTACCTAAGGAAGATTTCCTGGCCCCTGAATTCCTGAGGGACAATACTTGGACACATACCTAAGGACTAAAAACTGTATAAAAGACTTGAGCAACTACTGGCTCGGCAGAAGAAAAAGGCAGAAGAGAAATGGAGAACCGAAAACACAGGAGAAGAAGAATGTTGCTGAGAAGGAAAGCAGGAGAGAAGGACAAGCCTGGGGCAGCGCTGCTCCGGAGAAAAGAGGCTGTGGAGCCTGGAAGAAGCAGACTGAACCCTCTCTCTGTGTCCTAGGTTCCGCCTGCTGCAACTCATGGAGCTGAAGAGGCTGCCCAGAGGACCACATCTCTTCTCCAGCCAGAGCCTCAGCAGCCTTTCTCTCCAGACCCAACATCTCCTGCAGCACCTTTCCTCCACAGACTCAAAGTGGCTTGGGGGGGATGAGGGGTGTGGTAATATAATTCCTTTCCTCCTCTCTCTCTCTTCTCTCTCTCCCTCTCTATTTTCTCTCTCTCCCCTTCTTATTTCCACCTTGTTTATGTAATCAATAGTCAAGCTGTTGATATTTTGGCCTCGGTTGTGCCTCTCATTTCACAACAGGGGAAGATTCAAAAGAACTGAGTCTCTTTCCCACTCTGGACCAAGACACTGCTCTTTACAGCTACCAAGAGCCAGCACTGCAAGCAAAATATTTGAGCTAGCAGCCCAGGGAAGGGAGCTGTTGCACATAAACTGTGGGTAATTTCCACTTGCTTACCTAGCTGTGAAAATTTACCTTTCCCTCTCAGGTCCCTGCAAGGCTTGCATTCCCATTGGCTTCCATAACAAGGTCATTAATCAGGTATCAATGTTTCCAGGCACTCTGGGGGTCAGCAATTCTTTCCAATGATGAGGAATCCTGTGAGAAGTCACTGAGCTGGACTGAATCCTCCGCACCAGCTTGGCAGCTGGGTCGGTTTATCGACTATGTGATGATGTAGCTATATTTTCAACACATTGAGCACTAAAAACACATCAATTTTTATTGCCTTTTGCTGGTCAGTGAAGTGCTTGAGAGGAGGGCAGGGAGGGATATAATGTTCCAAGCTTTTTATCATGCAGACTCCAAGGGAATGCGCTGCCTGCTGTGTTCAATCCAAGCGCAGCTGCAGTAGCTCTTCCCTACCTTAACTGCTAGCAAAGGAGGGAAGAAAGAGGTTGGAGTGAGGTGGGAGCTGGTCTCTTCCCCCCAGGAACAAGTCACAGGATGAGAGGAAGTGGCCTCAAGTTGGACCAGGGGAGACCAAGCCCCACTTCACTCCAACCTCCTTGAGCAGGTAGCTGTTGAGAACGAGGAGGTCTCCCCTCAGCCACTCCACATCAGCTCTGTCCTCCAGACCCTCCACCAGCTTCATTGTTCTTCCCTGTAACTGCTCCAGCCCCTCACTGCCTCTCTTGGAGTGAGGGCTCCAAAACAGAGTGCAGGACTCACAGCGTGACCTCCCCAGTGCTGCTCACAGCGGCACACTCCCTGCCCTGCTCCTGCTGGCCACACTGCTGCTCATCCAGGACGGGATGCTGGGGGCTGCCTTAGCCCCTGGTCACATGCTGGATGAGGATCAACAACCCCCAGGTGTTTATCCAGGCATAGAAATGGTTACTTAGGCAGCTGGGTACATAGGAAGGTAGGTAGGTAGGTAGGTAGGTGGATGGATGGATGGATGGATGGATGGATGGATGGATGGATGGATAGCTAGATAGATGGATGGATAGCTAGATAGATGGATAGATGGATGGGTGGATAGATAGATAGATAGATAGATAGATAGATAGATAGATAGATAGATAGATAGATAGATAGATAAACTGATGTCATTTACCTGGACCTGAGCAAAGCCTTCGACACTGTCCCACACCACATCCTGGTCTCCAGGCTGGTGACACATGGCTGTGATGAGTGATCACTAGATGGATACAGAACTGGCTTGATGGCTGCACCCAAAGAGTGGCTGTCAATGGCTCCATGGCCCAGTGGAGGCCAGGGACAAGCAGAGTCCCTCAGGGATCAGTCCTGGCACCAGGCTTGTTCAACATCTTTGTGGGTGCCATGGACAGTGGCACTGAGTGCACCCTCAGCAGGTTTGCTGATGACACCAAGCTGTGTGGTGCAGCAGACAGGCTGGAGGGAAGGGAGGCCATCCAGAGGGACCTTGACAGGCTGGAGAGGTGGGCACAAGCCAACCTCAGGAGGTTCAATAAGAGCAAGGGCAGGGTCCTGCAGCTGGGTGGAGGCAATGCCAGGCACAAATGCAGGCTGGGCAGGGACTGGCTGGAAAGCAGCCCTGAGGAGAGAGACTTGGGGTTGCTGGTGGACAAGAAGCTCAACATGAGCTCTCAGTGTGCACTTGCAGCCCACAAAGCCAATCAGATCCTGGGCTGCATCAGGAGAAGTGTGGCCAGCAGGGCAAGGGAGGTGATCCTCCCCCTCTGCTCAGCTCTGCTGAGACCCCACCTGGAGTACTGCCTCCAGTTCTGGAGCCCCTATTGCAAGAGGGATCTGGAGGTGCTGGAACGTGTCCAGAGAAGGGCCATGAGGATGAGCAGAGGGCTGGAGCTGCTCTGCTGTGAGGACAGACTGAAGGAGTTGGGGCTGTTCAGTCTGGGGAAGAGAAGGCTCCCAGGTGACCTCATTGTGGCCTTCCAGTATCTGCAGGGGGCTCCAAGAAGGCTGGGGAAGGACTGCTCAGGATCTGAGGGAGTGCTAGGAGTAGGGGGAATGGAATGAAGCTGGAGGTGGGGAGATTCAGGCTGAAGGTGAGGAGGAAGTTCTTCCCCATGAGAGTGGTGAAGCCCTGGAATGTGTTGTCCAGGGAGGTGGTTGGGGCCCTGTCCCTGGAGGTGTTTAAGGCCAGGCTGGCTGAGGCTGTGGCCAGGCTGATGTAGTGTGGGGTGTCCCTGCCCATGGCAGGGGGGTTGGAACTAGATGATCCTTGTGGTCCCTTCCAACCCTGAATGATACTATGATACTATGATACTATGATAGATAGATAGATAGACAGATAGATAGATAGATAGATAGATAGATAGATAGATAGATAGATAGATAGATAGATAGATAGATAGATTCTGGACATGACTTTATACAGTGGGAAGAAAGGGAACTAGGAAGGAACTTAAAGCTGACCAACAGCCATTTTGGTTTGCTAGAAGGTTTCAAATGTTGCCAGTGAGTAAGGTGCAGAAGTATGAAGCCTTGAAGATTTCATTTCTTCAAGAATAAACTGGGAATTTGCCCTGCAAGCAACACCACTTCAAAATGAGCACGTTCCTAGATTCATTCTT
The DNA here is from genome assembly GCF_026170545.1 of Melanerpes formicivorus. Taxonomy (NCBI): domain Eukaryota; kingdom Metazoa; phylum Chordata; class Aves; order Piciformes; family Picidae; genus Melanerpes; species Melanerpes formicivorus. The sequence continues at coordinate 2,081,996 of NW_027142404.1, forward strand.
CCATTTCTTTTGAGTTTCTGCATATGAGGTGAAGCTTTTGACACATTTGAACCTCCTGTCCAGAATTAGAATGCTTGAATTCTGCAGCCAAACAAGGCATGCAGAGTCATTTACCAGAAGAATGCATTGCTGTGAGCAAACAGCAAGTCAGGACGCTCAGAGCGGTGGCCAGCAGGTGGGAAATGGAGATTACATGCCTTGAAGTGGCAGGGATGTTTTCCACTTGAATTAGTAACAGTTCATCAAGAATTCACAGCAAAAACACCCTTGCTTACATCACAGGAGGCAGAGCAGCTCCCCAAACACTTCACTTTATAATTGTCTATAAGCCTTGAAGGCTTGAAAGAAAAATCTGGTCCCATGATGAAGGAGCTGCTTGAAGAGGACAAGGCACAGGTGTCTCAGTAGCAAACCCTTCTTGTCTGTTTCCACTCTCAGCTTCTGCTCAGCTGAGTCAATCTCATAGCAAAATGAGAAGATCACAGAACCACAGAACCATAGAATCGCAGGAACATTCAGGTTGGAAAACACCCTCAGGATTACCAAGTCCAACCCAGAACCCTACTCTACAAGGTACACCTCTAAGCCAGCACCAGAACAAGAGGACACAGTCTCAAGCTGCATCAGGACATGCTTGAGCTGGATGTGAGGAAGAAATTCTTCCCAGAGAGATTGGCCATTGGGATGTGCTGCCCAGGGAAGTGGTGGAGTCACCATCACTGGAGGTCTTTAAGAGGAGCCTGGATGAGGCACTTGGTGCCAGGGTTTAGTTGATCAGATGGTGTTGGGTGATTGGTTGGACTCCATGATCTCGAAGGTCTTTTCCAACCTGGCTAATTCTATGATTCTGTGACTGTGTTCTGCCTTTTTTCTTACACTTTCCTGAGCTTATGAGCTGAAAGTTCCTCCATTGGTGGTGGCCTTGAGGAGTGGCTATTAGCACCAGCAGTTTGGTCTGGCAAGAGGAGATAGGATAGGATAGGAAAGGATAGGATAGGATAGAATAGAATAGAATAGAATAGAATAGAATAGAATAGAATAGAATAGAATAGAATAGAATAGAATAGAATAAACCAGGTTGGAAGAGACCTTCAAGACCATCGACCTATCATCCAACACCACCTAATCAACTAAACCATGGCACCAAGCACCCTATCAAGTCTCCTCCTGAGCACCTCCGGTGATGGTGACTCCACCACCTCCCTGGGCAGCACATTCCAATGGGCAATCACTCTCTCTGTGTAGAACTTCCTCCTAACCTCCAGCCTAAACCTCCCCTGGTGCAGCCTGAGACTGTGTCCTCTTGTTCTGGTGCTGGCTGCCTGGGAGAAGAGACCAACCTCTGCCTGGCTACAACCTCCCTTCAGGGAGCTGTAGAGAGCAATAAGGTCTCCCCTGAGTCTCCTCTTCTCCAGGCTGAGCAACCCCAGCGCCCTCAGCCTCTCCTCACAGGGCTGTGCTCCAGACCCCTCCCCAGCTTTGTTGCCCTCCTCTGGACACCTTCCAGCATCTCAACCTCCTTCCTAAACTGAGGGGCCCAGAACTGGACACAGGACTCAAGGTGTGGCCTAACCACTGCAGAGTACAGGGGCAGAATGACCTCCCTGCTCCTGCTGGCCACACTCTTCCTGATGCAGGCCAGGATGCCATTGGCCCTCTTGGCTGCCTGGCCACACTGCAGGCTCATGTTTATCCTACTATCACCCAGCACCCCCAGGTCCCTCTCTGCCTGGCTGCTCTCAGCCACTCTGACCCCAGCCTGTAGCACTGCCTGGGGTTGCTGTGGCCAATGTGCAGCACCTGGCACTTGGATGTGTTCAATCTCCTGCCCTTGGACTCTGCCCATCTGTCCAGCCTGTCGAGGTCCCTCTGCAGAGCCTCTCAACCCTCCAGCAGATCAACTCCTGCCCCCAGCTTGCTGTCATCTGCAAATTTACTGATGATGGAATCAATGCCCTCATCCAGACCATCAATAAAGATGAATGTCTCGAGTGCAGGATTGTGTTTAGAGCTCGAGTCCAGACCGTAAGTCTCAATGTGAAGGAAGCCCAACAGGAGTATGTGACAATATAACAGGAATTTAGCGAGTCACTGTGATTTCCAGTGTTTGCTCAGGGCATGACAGGCCTCATTTGCACATTTTAGTTAAATTTACAGTGGGCACTCAACAGCAGGAAGCCTCTTTGCATCTTGTGTGCGCTGCAGCCACTGCGACATAAAGCATGTCAGAGCTAAACGCTCACCTGTCCTGCTGCCTCAGCAAATGCCTGCTTGTACCTACAGCTCTGTCAAACAGGCAATAAAGCAAAAAGCTTGTTCCTATCACTATGGAGATGTGAGATCTAGTTACTGAAAATGAAATTCTCGGGCAGGCTGCTTCTACCTTTCATTTTATCTCCTGTTTTTTTTTTGCCTTCTTGTTGTTGTTGCATGAACAGTTTATGGCTGTCGTTTAGAGGCAGCAAATCTTCACCCTTGGTAAAGCTGCCTCCCAGATGAAGAAATATGATGTTTACTTAGTGATAAACAATTTGCAGAGGACAAGGGATGTTGGCTCGGAGATGAGTCATCTGAATCTGGAAAATTAAGAACAGCATGTTGGGTGTTAGGTACAGCTTCTGCACCAGGAGGGTGGTGGGACACTGGAACAGGTTGCCCAGGGAGGTGGTTGAGGCTCCATCCCCTGGAGATATTCAAGGGGAGGCTGGACAGGGCTCTGGGCAACCTGCTCTAGTTGGGGATGTCCCTGCTGAGTGCAGAGGGGTTGGGCTGGATGGGCTTTGGAGCTCCCTTCCAACCCAGAGCATTCTGTGATGCTGTGATTTTGTGTGTGGTGTTAGGGATGTCACAGAGTCACAGAATGCCAGGGGCTGGAAGGGAGCTCCAAAGCTCATCCAGGCCAACCCCCCATCCCAGAGCAGGAGCACCTAGAGCAGATCACACAGCAACACATCCAGGCAGGTCTTGAATAGCTCCACAGAGGGAGACTCCACAACCCCCCTGGGCAGCCTGCTCCAGGCTTCTCTCACCCTCATAGGGAAAAAATTCTTCCTCCTCTTTCCATGGCACTTCCTCTGCCTCAGCTTCCACCACTGCCCCTTGTGCTGGCATTGGGCATCCCCCAGCAGAGCCTGGCTCCAGCCTCTGGACACTGCCCCTGCACAGCTTTAGCACCAGCAAGGAGCTCACCCTCAGGCTCCTCCTCTGCAAGCTCCAGAGCCCTCAGCTGCCTCAGGCTCTCCTCATGAGGAAGATCTTCCACTGCCTGCAGCATCTTTGTGGCTCTGTGCTGGACTCTCTCAAGCAGTTCCCTGAGTTCCTTCTTGACCTTAAGGTCCCAGAACTGGACACAAGATTCTAGGTGTGGCCTCAGCAGGGCAGAGCAGAGGGGGAGGAGTATTTCACAAAACAAGGATTCTAAGTCTTTGTGAATGTGAACTTCACCTGGAGTGGAACAAACCAGTGTCTTAAAAACTACTTTATTTTTTCATTTGGCAAAGGGCAAAACCCTTTTCTCTTGAGTAACAGCCACCTTGACTCCTCAGGCCAGCTCAAGAGGATTCTGACTCACTCCTACTGAAGGTATCAAAGCCAAGTGTTTTGTACTAGATCAGAGTGATGAAGTGGGAAATGCAGGGGGGAAGGTATGGAACAGGCTGCCCAGGGAGGTGCTTGAGGCTCCATCCCTGGGGATATTCCAGGTGAGGCTGGAGAGAGCTCTGGACAGCCTGATCTAGTTGGGAATGTCCCTGCTGAGTGCAGAGGGGGTTGGACTGGATGAGCTTTGGAGATCCCTTCCAGCCTAGGAATTTTTTCCCCATGAGAGTGGTGAAGCCCTGGAATGGGTTGTGCAGGGAGGTGGTTGGGGCCCTGTCCCTGGAGGTGTTTAAGGCCAGGCTGGATGAGGCTGTGGCCAGGCTGATCTAGTGTGGGGTGTCCCTGCCCATGGCAGGGGGGTTGGAACTGGATGATCCTTGTGGTCCCTTCCAACCCTGACTGATGACTATGATACTATGAGCGTGCAGTGTGAGCTGGGCTGGTGGCAGGGGATGTTCTGTGGTGGTGGACTACACAGGGTCAGAGGAAACAATAAAGTTGACATTTTTTGCAATGCTTCAGATTTCTTTAAACCAAAATCATTGAGGGATCTGCACTCAGGCCAAGGCCTGGCTATAAATGCTGGGGGCAGAAACAGGGTGAGGCATGAACAGGATAGCTCCTCAGCTGTCTCCTCAGCCAGAGAGGGCAGCTGGAGAAGATTGAATTAGCTACTAAAACCCATCTGAAAACCTGAGATCAAGGACAGAATGCTCATTTGCATGTTTAATTTTTTGCTATCCATCCTTCACAGTAGAGGGAGAAATGAAGCTGCTCCACTTGGAAGGTTTTGTCACATTAATCAACTTGCAGCTCCCAGGACTCAGCAAAGCAAGGATTTGCAGCACCCTGCAGTGCAGGGCCTGCCTCCTTAGCACAATCAGTACATAGCAAGACCCCTCAGAGGAAGAAAGAGCCCTAAGGAAAATAACTCCCTGTCAAGTCCAGAGGGTGAGACATGGAAGGCTGTAAGCTACAGGTCATTTTACAACTGGGACAAAAGCTCTGGCCATAGGCTCATAGAAGCATAGCATTGTTTGGGTGGGGAAAGACCTTTGAAGATCATCCAGTCCAACCCTTAACTAATTCTGATGCTAAACCCTTGTCCCTCAGCACCACATCTCTGCCTCTTTCAAACTCCTCCAGGGATGGGGATTCAATTCCCCTCGCCCCCACTCCAGGCAGCCTGTTTCAGAGCTTGAGAACCTGTTCAGGGAAGAAGGTTCTTTAAATATCCAACCTAAAGCTCCTGTGGTGCAATCTAAGGCCATTTTCTCTTGTGTTGTCTCTTGTTACCAAGGAGAAGAAACCAAGCTACTCCTGGCTGCAGCCTGCTTTCAGGGAGTTGTAGAGAGGCAGAAGGTCTCTCCTCAGCCTCCTTTTCTAAACCCCCCCCCCAGCCCCTTCAGCTACTCCTCCCCAGCCCTGCTCCCCAGACCCTTCCCCAGCTTGGATGCCCTTCCCTGGAACTGAGAATGGTTTGATGACTCTATGATTTTTAAGGCTGGATAAGCTGATCTGCAACAGGGGAGTCAGAACAAAGACTCGGGCTTGAGGTCTAGAAGGGAGATGGAGCCAAAGGCAAGGCTGCAGCCAGAAGCAGTTTTGTGGCCCAGCTTTGCCAGGTGCTGCCTGGAAGGGAGGCACTTGGCAGGGAGGGAGGGGACTGTGGAAGAAGCAGCCAGTGCTGGGCTCTCTGCCAAACGACTCTCCCATTTCTCTTGGATGGATGGCTCAGGATTAATGTCCTGTTTATTAGTTCTCATTAAGTATTTGTAATATGTGTGTCTTATACAATTAGATGGAGGTAAAAGCCTAACCTCTTCTCCTTCTATTTAGACCTTACAGAACTGGACCTCAGCAAGGCCTTTGACACTGTCTCCCACACCAAACTGCTGGCCCAAGCTGTCAGCCCCTGGCTTGGACAGCAGCCTCTCTGAGCTGGGTTAGGAACTGGCTGGAGGCTGAGCCCAGAGAGTGGTGGTGAATGGTGCCACAGCCAGCTGGCAGCCAGGCACCAGTGGCATCCCCCAGGGATCAGTGCTGGGCCCCATGCTCTTTAATACCTTCATTGATGATCTGGATGAGGGGAATGAGTCAGTCATCAGCAAGTTTGCAGATGACACCAAGCTGGGGGCAGTTGTTGGTCAGTTGGAAGGCAGAAGGGCTCTGCAGAAGGACCTCGACTGACTGGACAGATGGGCAGAGTCCACCAGGATGGCATTCAACAAATCTAAGTGCCAGGGGCTGCACTTTGACCACAACAACCCCAGGCAGTGCTACAGGCTGGGGTCAGAGTGGCTGAGAGCTGCCAAACAGAGAGGGACCTGGGGGTGCTGATTGACAGCTGCCTAAAACATGAGCCAGCAGTGTGCCCAGGTGGCCAAGAAGGCCAATGGCATCCTGGTCTGCATCACGAACAGTGTGGCCAGCAGGAGCAGGGAAGTCATTGTAGCCCTGTGCTCTGCATTGGTTAGGGCCACACCTTGAGTCCTGTGTCCAGTTCTGGGCCCCTCAGTTTAAGAAGGACATTGAGAGACTTGAAGGTGACCAGAGAAGGGCAATAAGGCTGGGGAGAGGCCTTGAGCACAGCCCTGTGAGGAGAGGCTGAGGGAGCTGGGGTTGTTTAGCCTGGAGAAGAGGAGGCTCAGGGGAGACCTCATTGTTCTCTACAGCTACCTGAAGGGAGGTTGTAGCCAGGTGGGGGTTGGTCTCTTCTCCCAGGCACCCAGCACCAGAACAAGAGGACACAGTCTCAGGCTTTGCCAGGGGAGGTGTAGACGACGGAGATAGGAATCAATACGGCTGACCAATGTGATCGAGTATTGTTCCTTTATTGTTCCAGTGTTGCAGGCCTATGGAGCAGGCCTGTAGTGCAAGTATAGCACAGTAAAGTGTAGGAGAAACAGGAGACAGGAAAGGCAGAAGTGCGTAGCAGGGCAACTGCTACAACTTATATAAACTGGGAGTGCCCCTGTTGGCACAGCTCCATTGGTTCCCTCTGAGTGACCACACATTGAACTATTACAGATTATTGGTCCAACTACTAATGACACAACGAGGTTGTTGATGCAGGTGCATGTCCTGTTGTCCCAAGATAACTGTCCATGTTTATAGCTACCAGTGTCTTGTTTTAGTTACATGCTGCAGGCACAGCACTGTTTTGCTACACTGCTAGCTGGCTCTGCATTTATGGGCCTACCACCATGTCAGGCTCTAGGCCTGCACTGCCAGATTGCTCACACTGCTCGTCGCTGGCATTGCCACAGGGAGGTTTTAGGCTGGAGGTGAGGAGAAAGTTCTTCACTGAGAGAGGTCGTTCACCATTGGAATGTGCTTCCCAGGGAGGTGGTGGAGTCCCCATCCCTGGAGTTGTTCAAGAGGGGGATTGGATGTGGCACTTGGTGCCATGGTCTAGTCATGAGGTCTGTGGTGACAGGTTGGACTTGATGATCTTTGAGGTCTCTTCCAACGTTGGTGATACTCTGATACTGTGGTACTGTGATCTCACACCTCTCCGTGCAACCTGGCCCAGGGTCTCCCCAACAGGCCCTACTA
>NW_027142404.1:2089250-2111750 GCF_026170545.1 Melanerpes formicivorus
AGTTGCCAACAGGGCTGATAAAAATATTTGAGAGAAACCTAACAAAACTTAGAGGTTGTTTTCCCCTGAAGTTTTATTGATGTTTGGAAAGCCAGCCAGCTAGGGAGACTCAGTGCAAGCAGAGTAGCTCATTAAAAGAATGGAGTGGAAGGAAGCTCCAGGCACAAACTGTTCCCCCACTCTTCACTGCTACCAGTGGTGACCATTACTCTGCAAGCGTGTTCCGTGTGAGACATGGCACAACCTGCATTCCGTACCCACAGTTCCAGCCCTTGGGTCAGCACAGAGCCTGGTGCAGCTCAAAGGGGAAGCACCAGGCAAGGATACACAAACTGCAGCCAAAACTAGAGCCTTGCAGTGCTGCACATGGCTCAGTGGCAGTGAAGCACGAGAGGACACAGAGAGAGAGAAAGAAAGAGGGAAAGAGAGAGAGAAAGAAAGAGAAAGAGAGAGAATTAAAGAAAGAAAGAAAGAGAGAATGAGAGAATGAGAGATAAAGAGAGAAAGGAAGGAAGGAAGGAAGGAAGGAAGGAAGGAAGGAAGGAAGGAAGGAAGGAAGGAAGGAAGGAAGGAAGGAAGGAAGGAAGGAAGGAAGGAAGGAAGGAAGGAAGGAAGGAAGGAAGGAAGGAAAGAAAGAAAAAGAAAGAAAGAAAGAAAGAAGAAAGAAAGAAAGAGAAGGAAAGAAAAGAAGAAAGAAAGAAAGAAAGAAAGAAAAGAAAGAAAGAAAGAAAGAAAGAAAGAAAGAAAGAAAGAAAGAAAGGAAGAAAGAAAGAAAGGACAGGAAAGAAAGAAAGAGAAGAAGAAGAAAGAAAGAAGAAAGAAAGAAAGAAAGAAAGAAAAGAAAGAAGAAAGAAAGAAAGAAAGAAAGGAAGAAAGAAAGGAAGAAAGAAAGGAAGAAAGAAAGGAAGAATGAAAGGAAGAAAAGGACGAAGAAGAAGAAGGAAGAAAGAAAGGAAGAAAGAAAGGAAGGAAAGAAAGAAAGGAAGAAAGAAAGGAAGAAAGAAAGAAAGAAAAAGAAAGAAAGAAAGAAAGAAAGAAAGAAAGAAAGAAAGAAAGAAAGAAAGAGAAAGAAAGAAAGAAAGAAAGGACAAGAAAGAAAGAAAGAAAGAAAGAAAGAAAGGAAAGAAAGAAGAAAGAAAGAAAGGAGAAGGAAAAGAAAGAAAGGAAAGGAAAGAAAAAGAAGGAAAGAAAGGAAGGAAAGAAAGGAAGGAAAGAAAGGAAGGAAAGAAAGGAAGGAAAGAAGGAAGGAAAGAAAGGAAGGCAAGAAAGGAAGGAAAGAAAGGAAAGGCAAGAAGAAAGGAAGAGAAAGAAAGGAAAGAAAGAAAGAAAGAAAGAAAGAAAGAAAGAAAGAAAGAAGAAAGAAAGAAAGAAAGAAAGAAAAGAAAGAAAGAAAGAAAGAAAGAGAGGAAGGAAGGAAGGAAGGAAGGAAGGAAGGAAGGAAGGAAGGAAGGAAGGAAGGAAGGAAGGAAGGAAGGAAGGAAGGAAGGAAGGAGTAGGAAGGGAAGGAAGGAAGGAAGGAAGGAAGGAAGGAAGGAAGGAAAGAAGGAAGGAAGGAAGGAAGGAAGGAAGGAAGGAAGAAAGAAAGAAAGAAAGGAAAGAAAGAAAGAAAGAAGAAAGAAAGAAAGAAAGAAAGAAAGAAAGAAAGAAAAGAAAGAAAAGAAAGAAAGAAGAAGAAAAGAAAGAAAGAAAGGAAAGAAAGAAAGAAAGAAAGAAAGAAAGAAAGAAAGAAAGAAAAGAAAGGAAAGAAAGGAAGGAAAGAAAGGAAGGAAAGAAAGGAAGGAAAGAAAGGAAAGGAAAGAAAGGAAGGAAAGAAAAGGAAGGCAAGAAGAAGGAAGCAAGAAAGGAAGGCAAGATAGAAAGAAAGAAGAAAGAAGAAGAAAGAAGTAGAGAAAGAAAGAGAAGAAAGAAGAAAGAAAGAAAGAAAGAAAGAAAGAAAGAAAGAAAGAAAGAAAGGAAAGAAGAAAGAAAGAAAGAAAAGAAAGAAAGAAAGAAAGAAAGAAAGAAAGAAAGAAAGAAGAAGAAGAAAGTGATTCATCCCCTGGTGAGTAGCACAGGACATATTCTGAATGCCATGAAGTGAAAGTGTGGACTAAGAGGAGTGAAAGGGAAGAGAGGAAAAGGAGTGAGGGTGCTGGTTGGCAGCCATCTTAATGTGAGCCACCAGTGTGCTCAGGTGGCCACAAAAGCCACCAGGATCATGGCCTGGATCAGCCAGGTCTATTCTATTCTATCTATTCTATTCCTATTCTATTCTATTCTATTCTATTCTATTCTTTCTATTCTATTCTATTCTATTCTATTCTATTCTATTCTATTCTAACTTCCCCCTAATATTTCAAGATCCAGCTGGCAGCCAGGCACCAGTGGTGTGCCCCAGGGATCAGTGGTGTGCCCCATCCTGTTCAATATCTTTACTGATGATCTGGATGAGGGCATTGAGTCCTCATCAGAAAGTTTGCAGACGACACCAAGCTGGGGGCAGGAGTTAATCTGTTAGAGGGTGAAGAGGCTCTGCAGAGAGGACCTTGACAGGCTGGACAGATTGGCAGAGTCCAAGGGCAGGAGATTGAACACATCCAGGTGCTTGCACATTGGCCACAACAACCCCAGGCAGTGCTACAGGCTGGGGTCAGAGTGGCTGAGGAGCAGCCAGGCAGAGAGGGACCTGGGGGTGCTGGGTGATAGTAGGATAAACATGAACCAGCAGTAAGTCCAGGAGGCCAAGAAGGCCAATGGCAATCCTGGCCTGCATCAGGAACACTGTGGCCAGCAGGAGGCAGGGAGGTCATTCTGCCCCTGTACACTGCACTGGTTAGGCCACACCTTGAGTCCTGTGTCCAGTTCTGGGCTCCACAGTTTAGGAAGGAGGTTGACTTGCTGGGAGGTGTCCAGAGAAGGCAACAAAGCTGGGGAGGGGTCTGGAGCACAACCCTGTGAGGAGAAGCTGAGGGAGCTGGGGTTGCTTAGCCTGGAGAAGAGGAGGCTCAGGGGAGACCTCATTGCTCTCTACAACTCCCTGAAGGGAGGTTGTAGCCAAGTGGGGGTTGGTCTCTTCTCCCAGGCACCCAGCACCAGAACAAGAGGACACAGTCTCAAGCTGGCACCAGGGGAGGTTTAGGCTGGAGGTGAGGAGAAAGTTCTTCCCAGAGAGGAGCTGTTGGCCATTGGAATGTGCTACCCAGGGAGGTGGTGTCACCATCCCTGGAGGTGTTTCAAGAGGGGATTGGATGTGGCACTTGGTTTAGTTGTCAGAAGGTGTTAGGTGTTACAGAATAGATTGGACTTGATCTCTGAGGTCTTTTCCAACCTGGTTGATCCTGTGAAGGAAAACCAAGGATAATTCTAAACAATTCCACTGGAAGAATATCTGCTATAAGATTGCTTTTACCAAAGCAATCTTCCCTCTTCTCATCTCTTCTCTGTTGGCTTCGTGCTCTGAGGGAGACGAATCTGCTTCTGCTTGGCCTTCCCTGCATTGTTGTGGTGAAGTCTAAGCACTGGTCTCTCTCTGCTCCTTTCTCCTTTTGGGACAGGGGCTGGGGGGTCAGAGGCTCAGCTCTCCTGGTCTCTTGACCAGGTGTTTCTGGTTGTTGGTTGTGAATTGTCAATCCCCGTGACTGTTGTAGCTCCAGGGTATTTTGTACACATCCATTGCACTCCGTTGCAGGTTGCAGCTCTGCCTGTAAACACAGCTTCCATTTGCTTCCAGCTGGGCTGGTCTGTCAAGGTTAATGTGGGGGGGGGGGGGGTGAATTTCAACCACCACAGTTACTCAGCAGCAGCACTTCCTCACTTAGCTAACGCACATGAGCTGCAGAAGGGACAAGGAGCCCATGCTGGTTCCCAGCTCCTTTCCTGCTGGTTTCAGAGTGCACAGTGAGGTTGCTACTAGTGAGCAGCTCCTGGGGACATTCCTGAGACAGACCTGGGCCTAACACCAGCTCTCCATAGGACACATTTCCAGGCCTTCCCTAGAATTGCAACCAATTGATTGGTGAACCCATCTGCTTGGGACATACAGATGCAGGTTTGGCACCCGGGGAGATAAACGGGGCCTCCACTTATTCAGGGCACTTCTCACTTCCAGTGTAGTGCAAGGCAGGTTACTGATTTGGAATGGAATGGAATGGAATGGAATGGAATGGAATGGAATGGAATGGAATGGAATGGAATGGAATGGAATAAACCAGATTGGAAGAGACCTTCAAGATCATCGTGTCCAACCTATCATCCAACACCACCTAATCAACTAAACCACGGCACCAAGCACCCTATCAAGTCTCCTCCTGAACACCTCCAGTGATGGTGACTCCACCACCTCCCTGGGCAGCCCATTCCAATGGGCAATCACTCTCTCTGTGTAGAACTTCCCTCCTAACCTCCAGCCTTAAACCTCCCCTCGTGTAGCTTGAGACTGTGCCTGTGGTTCTGGTGCTGGCTGCCTGGGAGAAGAGACCAACCTCTGCCTGTCTACAACCTCCCTTCTCAGGTAGTTGTAGAGAGCAAGAAGGTCTCCCCTGAGCCTCCTCTTCTCCAGGCTAAGCAACCCCAGCTCCCTCAGCCTCTCCTCACAGAGCTGTGTTCCAAGCCCCTCACCAACTTTGTTGCCTTCTCTGGACACCTTCCAGCAAGTCAACCTCCTTCCTAAACTGAGGGACCCAGAACTGGACACAGGACTCAAGGTGTGGCCTAACCAGTGCAGTGTACAGGGTGTAATGGGTTGGGGGCAGGCCCCCTCCCCACCCACGCGCAGAAATAACAACTCAGACAAACGGATTGCAAAGGTGATGGAAAGTTTACATAGAACGGTGAGTGCGTGCAGGAAAAACTAGAAACACAGTGACAAGAGAGAGAGAGAGAGAGAGACCCAAAACACAGACCCGGAGAAATCCCATCCCCACCTGGGGGTGCACCCAAACCCCCAGGGCTCCTCCTCCCCCCCCCCCCCCCCCCACTGCTAGGCTAGTCTCAGCTGGCCCAGATCTGAGACTGCCCATCCCCCCCGTGGCCTTGGGCCTAACCAGGCCCATGGCCAGGAGATCCCTCCCCCCTGTTACTGGGTGGTGAGGAGGAAGGAAAGAGGAAGTGCCAGACCCCCGCCGTGAAACTTATAGTGGTGCAAGGGATCATGGTAGGAAATAACCTAATTTCCTGTGTCCACCCACTGGGCTGGACTTCTGGACACAGGAAACACCCCTGTAGCAGAGGGCAGCCAGCCCAAACTACGACACAGGGGCAGAATGACCTCCCTGCTCCTGCTGGCCACACTGTTCCTGATGCAGGCCAGGATGCCATTGGCCCTCCTGGCTGCCTGGGCACACTGCAGGCTCATGTTCAGCCTACCATCGACCAGCACCCCCAGGTCCCTCTCTGCCTGGCTGCTCTCAGCCACTCTGACCCCAGCCTGTAGCACTGCCTGGGGTTGCTGTGGCCAATGTGCAGAACCTGGCACTTGGATGTGTTCAATCTCCTGCCCTTGGACTCTGCCCATCTGTCCAGCCTGTCCAGGTCCCTCTGCAGAGCCTCTCCACCCTCCAGCAGATCAACCTCCCTGCCCCCAGCTTGGTGTCATCTGCAGATTTACTGAGGAAGGACTCAATGCCCTCAATCCAGATCATCAATGAAGATGTTAAAGAGCACAGGGCCCAGCACTGATCCCTGGGGCACACCACTGGGGCCTGGCTGCCAGCTGGCTGTGGCACCATTCACCACCACTCTCTGGGCTCAGCCTCCAGACAGTTCCTCACCCAGCTCAGAGTGCTGCTGTCCAAGCCATTTCTTGTGCCCAGCCTAGGAACTGATTGAGGCAGAGCTATTTGCTGTCCCTAAGATCTCAGGATGCATGCCTGTGAGAGCTGGTTCCTTTCGCGGAGCGTTGCAGGGACTGACAGCGATAGGAGACGGAGATCTGAGCTGTGGAAGAGCTGAAGCAGAGAGATGTGCCAACGGGTGGCTGCCTGCATCTCACACAGCAGAAGCAGGCAGAAATCCTGGCTGCAGGGTCCCTGGCAGAAGGCTGTGTGGGGACTTGGACTACTTGCAATTCATTTTCTCACAGCTTTGAAATAATGCTCCTCACTCTGCCATCCCCTTCAGCCTCTCCTCCTATGCCTTATCAACTTGGTTCTTGTTGTGTGAGGGCCAGAAGTGAGACTTGCAGCTAGATGAAAAGTGTTTCGAAGCCTACTGTGAGCATTATACTTTCCACACCCCCTGAACCTCAGCCTATGGGGCTTGGAGTAAGCATCACCAAGGCAGCAGGCCTGGCTGAAGCAAAATCAAACCCAAATGGACAGCATGAAAGCAAGCAAGACAGAAGGATTACTATTTCTTGCCTCTGCTTTCAGTTCTTTCTCCTCACAGTATCTATAAGCGACATTTGTCTCCTCTGCTCTCAAAAACACAGACATCAGCTGAGGCTCTTTAAAAACATAGCTCAGATAGAAATGTTGCTCTTGTTTGGCTTGCATGGCAACAAGCCTGGGGACTGAGCTGCTGGAGAGCAGGGAAGGGGAAAGGGACCTGGGGGTGCTGGTGGATGGGAGGTTGAGCATCAGCCAGCAATGTGCTCTGGTGGCCAGGAAGGCCAATGGCATCCTGGGGTGGGTTAGAAGAGGCTGTGGTGAGTAGGTCAAGAGAGGTTCTCCTCCCCCTCTGCTCTGCCCTGCTGAGGCCACACCTAGAATCTTGTGTCCAGTTCTGGGACCCTAAGGTCAAGAAGGAACTCAGGGAACTGCTTGAGAGAGTCCAGCTCAGAGCCACAAAGATGCTGCAGGCAGTGGAAGATCTTCCTTAGGAGGAGAGCCTGAGGCAGCTGAGGGCTCTGGAGCTTGCAGAGGAGGAGCCTGAGGGTGAGCTCCTTGCTGGTGCTAAAGCTGTGCAGGGGCAGTGCCCAGAGGCTGGAGCCAGGCTCTGCTGGGGGATGCCCAATGCCAGCACAAGGGGCAGTGGTGGAAGCTGAGGCAGAGGAAGTGCCATGGAAAGAGGAGGAAGAATTTTTTTCCTGTGAGGGTGAGAGAAGCCTGGAGCAGGCTGCCCAGGGGGGTTGTGGAGTCTCCCTCTGTGGAGCTATTCAAGACCTGCCTGGCTGTGTTGCTGTGTGAGCTGCTCTGGGTGCTCCTGCTGTGGCAGGGGGGTTGGACTGGGTGAGCTTTGGAGGCCCCTTCCAGCCCCTGTGACTCTGTGATGCTGTCAACTTGATGCCTCTCTGGAAACTCTTGCACTGTATCCTGGTGATGGCTTTAAACTGAGGGACAAAGATATATACTAGAGAGAGGGAAGGTATCTTTAGCACCAAGGGTGGTAAACTGCTGACCTTGTTTGACCAGAGAGGTGGTAGCAGCCCTGTCCCTGCAACCACTGCAGATCAGGTTGCCTGGGGCTCTGAGCAACCTGCTCTAGTTGCAGATGTTCCTGCTGACTGCAGGGGGGCTGGACTGGATGAGCTTTAAAGTTTCCTTCCAAGCCAACCCAACCCATTCTGTGATTCTATCCTCTTGTTATCAGTAATGAACATTTCCAGCCCTCGAGGAGAGCAGCAATCGTCCCACAAGGGTTAACTGATGCCACAGCCTTAGTTTGCTGTTCCAGGCACTGCTGCAGAGTGTCATGATATCAGAAACTTATATGTGGGGCCCCAATAAATACATTGCCTTCTACATGCAAGCAGGACCATTCATCAAGCCTGAGGATACTGTCAGGAGAAAATAAGGGAAGTCAACAGCAGTAATGCTCCTGACACACTGGCTGATGACACCAGGAGATGTATAACACAGCTTGGAAGCAGTAGATACAACAAAGGGGTCACTCTTCCTTAAGGCTACTCCCCTCAGGGATGGAGTGATCTCTGGGAAGGAGAGAGAAAAATTGCACACAGAACAAAGTAAGATAGAGTTCCTTTACCTCTTGTCCACCATCACTCTGGGTACCAAAAACTGGCAGTGCAGGAAATGTCAAGCACCTGTGGAGTGAGCAAAGCAATTACTCATTGTAGACCTGGAACCAGCACTGAAAGATTCTGACTGAGGACTTTGTTCCCAAAGAATCTGGAAGCTAGAGAGCAGCTTCTGGGCAAAACGAAGTGTGCCTGTGCTTACCTTCACTCCCTCCAGCTTGCCTTTGCCATGAGGACATGAGGCAGATTTAAAGAACCTTGGCTGAATCTCAGATGCAGGATCAGGGTAGGGTCACTGATGCCAGGAGGGAGCTCACATTATTTCATGGTAGAAAGAAATTCATTACATTGAGGGTGGGGAGACACTGGAACAGGTTACTCAGGGAGGTTGCGGAAGTCCCAACCCTGGAGCTGTTCAGGGCCAGGCTGGATGAAGCTTTGAAAAACCTGGGCTGGTGTGGGGTTTAATATCCTCTGTATTATCCTCTTTAACATCTTCATTGATGATCTGGATGAGGGGATTGAGTCAGTCATCAGCAAATTTGCAGATGACACCAAGTTGGGAGCAGATGTTGGTCAGTTAGAGGACAGAAGAGCTCTCCAGAGGGACCTCGACCGACTGGACAGATGGGCAGAGTCCAACAGGATGGCATTCAACAAATCCAAGTGCCAGGGGCTGCACATTGGCCACAGCAACCCCATGAAGACCTACAGGCTGGGGTCAGAGTGGCTGAGAGCTGCCAGGCAGAGAAGGACCTGGGGGTGCTGATTGACAGCTGCCTAAACATGAGCCATCAGTGTGCCCAGGTGACCAAGAAGGCCAAGGGCATCCTGGCCTGCATTAGGAATAGTGTGGCCAGCAGGAGCAGGGAAGTCATTGTGCCCCTGTACTCTGCACTGGTTAGGCCACACCTTGAGTCCTGTGTCCAGTTCTGGGCTCCTCAGTTTAAGAAGGACATTGAGAGACTTGAAGGTGTCCAGAGAAGGGCTGGGGAGAGGCCTTGAGCACAGCCCTGTGAGGAGAGGCTGAGGGAGCTGGGGTTGCTTAGCCTGGAGAAGAGGAGGCTCAGGGGAGACCTCATTGCTCTCTCCAACTACCTGAAAGGAGGTTGTAGCCAGGAAGGGGTTGGCTTCTTCTCTCTAGCACCCAGAACCAGAACAAGAGGATACAGTCTCAAGCTGTGCCAGGGGAGGTTTAGGCTGGAGGTGAGGAGAAAGTTCTTCCCAGAGAGAGTCATTCACCATTGGGATGTGCTGCCCAGGGAGGTGGTGGATTCACCATGCCTGGAGGTGTTCAAGAGGGGATTGGATGTGGCACTTGGTGCCATGGTCTAGTCATGAGGTCTGTGGTGCCAGGTTGGACTTGATGATCTTTGAGGTCTCTTCCAACCTTGGTGATACTGTGAGACTCTGATACTTTGATACTGTGGGGTGTCCCTGCCCATGGCAGGGGGTTGGAACTGGATGATCCTTGAGTTCCCTTCAAACCTAAACCATTCCATCATTCTCTGATATCTTTGTGAGTGTTAGGGATATCACAGCAGCACAGAATATTAGGGGATGGAAGGGACCTCCAAAGCTCATCCAGGCCAACCCCCTGCCACAGCAGGAGCACCCAGAGCAGCTCACACAGCAACACATCCAGGCAGGTCTTGAATAGCTCCACAGAGGGAGACTCCACATCCCCCCTGGGCAGCCTGCTCCAGGCTTCTGTCACCCTCACAGGGAAAAATTCTGGCTGATCCTTGAGGTGCCTACCAGCCCTGGCAGCTCTGTGCCTCTACCACTCTAGAGAAGGCCACATCTAGAAATGCTTTTTCTTTATCCATTCATTTGCATCTTCAATTCATTACAGGAGAATCTTGTGGCATTTTTCACCCATTTCCCTGTATAACTCCAGATGATTTTCCATTTCCAAGAACTTATGATGTTATATGGAGGACATGAACAAAGACCATGCATTAAAGCCAAATTGCTCTTAAAAGCTCCCAGAGTTTGCCAGAACAATTGCTTGGGGTCATGGCAATTTGGTTTTAGCTGGATTATATTTGGGGGTTATTACAGTAATTAGGGGAGGAAAAAAAAAAGCCCAACACTTTTCCTTACCTCTTTATTTTGACAGAAATGGAAACCATTAAGAACATCAGCTGATGGTGTTTGGGTTATGTAGACACAGCCCTCCCTGGCCTCACCTATCCAGCCAGGATGTTTCAGCAGGGAGCAACCATATGGGAAATGCTATCAGCCATAGGGAAAATGATGGAGCAGATTATCCTGGGGGCAATAACTGCACCTGAGAGATGGCCAAGGGCTCAGGTCCAGCCAGCATGGATTTAGGAAGGGCAGGTCCTGCCTCTCCAACCTGATCTCCTTCTATGATCAGGTGACTGCCTGGTGGATGTGGGGCAGGCTGTGGATGTGGTCTACTTGGACTTCAGCAAGGCCTTTGATACCATCCCTCACACCAAACTGCTGCCTAAACTGTCAGCCCCTGGCTTGGACAGCAGCACTCTGAGCTGGGTGAGGAACTGGCTGGAGGCTGAGCCCAGAGAGTGGTGGTGAATGGTGCCACAGCCAGCTGGCAGCCAGGCACCAGTGGTATGCCCCAGGGATCAGTGCTCGGCCCCCTGCTCTTTAGCATCTTCATTGATGATCTGGATGAGGGGATTGAGTCCATCATCAGTAAATTTGCAGATGACACCAAGCTGGGAGTAGATGTTGGTCAGGTAGAGGGCAGAAGGGCTCTGCAGAGGGACCTCAACAGACTGGACAGATGGGCAGAGTCCAGCAGGATGGCATTCAACAAGTCCAAGTGCCAGGGGCTGCACTATGGCCACAGCAACCCCAGGCAGAGCTACAGGCTGGGGTCAGAGAGGCTGGAGAGCTGCCAAGCAGAGAGGGACCTGGGGGTGCTGATTGACAGCTGCCTAAACATGAGCCAGTAGTGTGCCCAGGGGGCCAAGAGGGCCAATGGCATCCTGGTCTGCATCAGGAACAGTGTGGCCAGCAGGAGCAGGGAAGTCTTTGTGCCCCTGTACACTGCATTGGTTAGGCCACACCTTGGGTCCTGTGTCCAGTTCTGGGCCCCTCAGTTTAAGAAGGACATTGAGAGACTTGAAGGTGTCCAGAGAAGGGCAACAAGGCTGGGGAGAGGCCTTGAGCACAGCCCTGTGAGGAGAGGCTGAGGGAGCTGGGGTTGCTTAGCCTACAGAAGAGGAGGCTCAGGGGAGACCTCATTGCTCTCTACAGCTACCTGAAAGATAGTTGTAGGGAGGAGGGGGTTGGTCTCTTCTCCCGGGCACTCAGCACCAGAACAAGAGGACACAGTCTCAAGCTGTGCCAGGGGAGGTTTAGGCTGGAGGTTAGGAGGAAGTTCTACACAGAGAGAGTGACTGCCCATTGTAATGTGCTGCTCAGGGAGGTGTTGGAGTCCCCATCCCTGGAGGTGTTCAAGAGGGGATTGGACGTGGCCCTTGGTGCCATGGTCTAGTCCTGAGGTCTGTGGTGACAGGTTGGACTGGATGATCTTTGAGGTCTCTTCCAACCTTGGTGATACTGTGATGCTGTGATACTGCGAAACTGCTATATGGCGTTGGCTTTGTGGAGTAATTAATTTCACCTTCCTCTAAAGGGTTTCCTGGCTGCTCAGTTGGACATCTAGAGGCTTGTGAAGTCTCAGTGTCATTTCTTTAGCTGCCTCTGGCAGGGTCTGGGTGTTTTTATTCCTCAGCAGGTTCTCCAGCAATGAATTGCAATGAGGCTTGCTGCCAGTGAACAGCACAGGGCATGTTCCAAGCAGCTGAGCAGCGCTGTCTGCCTCGATCCAAAGGGTGGGGAGGAGATGCAGTCCTTTCAAACATTCCCCTCAGTGAAATGAAGACACAAATGAGGCCATCCATCAAGGTGAGACTGCTTATGAAAAAGACAGAAAACAGAGTAAACCACACAGAGAAAAGAAGAAGAGAGAGAGAGGGGAGAGAAAAAGAGATCAGGAGAGAAAGCTACAACCCTCTGGTACTATTCACTAGAGAGAGAGAGAGTGGAACAAATGAAACAGAGAGGGAAAGTGGTATTTGGGGATATAGTTTAGGGGTGACCCTTGTAGAGTAAGGTTCTGGGCTGGACTTGGTGATCCTGAGGGCCTTTTCCTACATGAATGTTTCTGTGATTCAGTGTGAAAGACAAGGAAGAGAGAAGGAGAGAGAGAATGGAGAAAGAGAGAGTTACCACCCATGGTCCTTCTTTGGTGGTGGTGGTTGGGGAGATGTTCCTGAGCTGCTGCTGCCAGCCCCCAGTGATGTTCCCCCCATGAAGCTGGCATAGCCCAGGGCTTTCATCCTGTTCTTGGTCCATTCATCATAGCTCCACCTGGCCCACCCCCATGTCACATTCCAGGGGGTCTTCCCCTGCTGCTGCAGGGTTCAGCAGCCAGCAGCCTCTGCCCCTCTGTGCCATCCACTGTCCACCACTCCCCCTGGGCAGCTGCTGTCTGGGTGTGCAGAGCTGACACAGCAGGCAGGGTCGTTCAGGATGATCTGATCTTTCCTGAGACACTCCTCAGCTCTGACTGCAACCACCACACCCCCAGGGGACTGACATGCCCAAGAGAGGATCCTCTCGCTGTCCTACTCCCTCATGCTAATTACATGATGTGTCTGAGCATTTGTTTCTCTGTAATAACCTTTAGTGGTATCAAACACTGCTGTACAACTAACACATGGGCAATAAGGTTGCATTTGTGACACAGGAAATTGCAACACATGACCTGAAACTGGGGAGGAAAATGAACATGAGGAACTGCACCAGTGCTTGATTCAACAAGCCACAACAACCCCAGGCAGTGCTACAGGCTGGGGTCACAGTGGCTGGAGAGCAGCCAGGCAGAGAGGGACCTGGGGGTGCTGGTGGACAACAGCTAAACATGAGCCAGCAGTGTGCCCAGGTGGCCAAGAAGGCCAAGGGCATCCTGGCCTGCATCAGCACTAGCGTGGCCAGCAGGAGCAGGGAAGTCATCATGCCCTGGGCTTAGCACTGCTTAGGCCACACCTTGAGTCTTCTGTCCAGTTATTTGCCCCTCAGTTTAGGAAAGATGTTGAGATGTTGGAAGGTGTCCAGAGAAGGGCAAGGAGGCTGGGGAGGGGTCCTGTGAGGAGAGGCTGAGGGAGCTGGGGTTGCTTAGCCTGGAGCCAGTTCCTTCACTTGTGCCACCAAACCCCAGCCCTGGAGCAACCATTGCCCTCCTTCTCACGTTCGCCTTGTGACCACACTCAGAAGAGTCTGACCCTCTCCTCCTGACACTCACCCCTTAGCTATTATCAGCATTCTCTTCTGTATGTGTCTTTCAAATCCCTCCAGGAGTGGGGACCCCACCACTTCCACAAGGAGAACATTCAAGTGCTTGAGAAGTCTCTCAGTGAATGAAGGCATTTCCTCTCATCCTATTGATTGGTAAGAGGGAAATGAGACCAACTCCCACCTCACTCCAACCTCTAGTAGAGAGCAATGAGGTCTTCCCTCAGCCTCCTCTTCTCCAGAATAAGCAACCCCAGTTCCCCCAGCCATTCCTCACAAGATCCTCCAGACTCTTCACCAGCTTGGTTGTACTTCTTGGGATGTGCTCCAGACATCCCAGTGCCCTTGTCATGAAGGCTCCAAGCATGTCCATTAACAACACTTTTATACAACCAGTTGGATGGGGTTTAACTTTCAGCTTCTGAGTAACAAAAGTAAAGCTTCAAGCATCATAGGATCACAGAATGGTCTGGGTTGGAAGGGACCTCAAAGGTCATCCAGTCCAAGCCTCAGCTTCAGCAGCTTTATGTTAAGCCAGCTTTTCCTAACACAAATAAAAGCAATCTCACTTACTACATCAAGACAGGAGTGAGCTTGCAGCACAGAGAGCAAATCACATCCTGGGCTGCAGCCAAAGATGCTTTGCCAGCAGATCCAGAGAGGTGAGACCTGAGGGGGGACCTTATTAAAGCCTATGAAGAGCTGAAGGGTGGCTGTCAGCAGCATGGAGCCAGGCTCATGTCAGCAGTTCCCAGGGACAGGATGAGGGGCAGTGGATGTAGACTCAGTCACAGGGATCTCCATCTCAACAGGAGAAAAAGCTTCTTTCCTGTGAGCAGGAGAGAGCACTGGAAGAGAGGTTGTGGAGGCTCCTTCATTTAAGAGCTTCAAAACCTGCCTGGATGAGTCCCTGTGTGACCTGCCCTATCAATCCTCACTGCCAGTACAGGCTGGGGGAGGAGGGGAGAGAAAGCAGCCCTGAGGAAAAGGACTTGGGGGTGCTGGTGGGGGAGAAGCTGGACAGGAGCAGGCAGGGTGAGCTTGCAGCACAGGAGGCCAAGGGCAGCCTGGGCTGCATCCAAAGCAGCATTGCCAGAGATGGAGAGAGAGGATCCTGCCCCTCTGCTCTGCTCTGGGGAGGCCTCACCTGCAGTGCTGTGTGCAGGTCTGGAGCCCTGGAGCTGGAACTGATGGAGAGGGTCCAGAGGAGGCCATGAGAATGCTCAGGGGGTTGGAGCAGCTCTGCTCTGAGGCCAGGTTGAGGGAGCTGGGGGGTGTTCAGCCTGGAGAGGAGGAAGCTCCAGGGAGACCTAAGAGCAGCCTGCCAGGACCTTAAGAGGGCTGCAAGAAGGCAGCAGAGAGACTGTTTGCAAAGGCCTGCAGGGACAGGACCAGGAACAATGGCTTCAAAGTAGAGCAGAGCAGATTGAGACTGGATGTGAGGAACAAGTTCTGCAGCATGAGGGTGGTGGCACACTGGCACAGGTTGCCCAGGGAGGTGGTTGAGGTGAGGCTGGAGAGGGCTCTGGGCAACCTGATCTAGTTGGGGATGTCCCTGCTGAGTGCAGAGGGGTTGGGCTGGATGAGCTTTGGAGGTGCCTTCTGGCCTGGACCATTCTGTGATTCTATGATCCGATGAAGCAGTGAAATTTTTTTACCAGAGCAGATTCTGAGACCTTCTCCCCAAAATTTTCTGATCAGGCCACACATAATCTAACACCAAGCAGGTGAGGAATAGCCTCAGGGTTTGGAACTGTACTTCATCCAGGAGCACAAAGCTTTCTCTGGAAGCTCAGGTGGTTCTTCAGTGCTACAGAGAGTGATGAAAAAATTGAAAGATAGGAATTGTTCACCTAGGCTGAATTTCAGCCTGGAAGAGTTACAGCATTCCTAAAATGACACTGAGAAATTAGGCAATTTGAGAGAGTCTTGCAAATCTGCTGTACAGATGAGAGCTGGTGTGCAGATAAATGGTGTCTTGATAGCAGGCCTGGGAGACTAATCTGACCAATGCTGTGGGGAGGTCTAACAGGAGATTGTATCAACACCCCTGGTATAAATCATTTGAATAGCTGCAGCAGGAAAGCAGCAGCATCACTTATCCTCTGAAGTTACCAATATGGAATTGGGGACAAGGAGCAAAGGTGGGAACAGCTGCTTCAGAGGCATGAACACAGCTGATGCATGTTTGGAACGCTGTCTCCCTCTGAGCAGCACTGGTGGGGTCACACCTTCAGCACTGAGGTCCATTTGGGGGCCCTCACTACAAGAAAGACCTTGAGGGGCTGGAGTGTGTCCAGAGAAGGGCAACAAAGCTGTGAAGGTTCTGGAGAAGAGGGCTGGGGAGATGCAGCTGAGGGAGCTGGGGGGTGTTTAGTCTGGAGAAGAGGAGGCTGAGGGTCGACCTCATTGCTCTCTACAGCTCCCTGAAAGGAGGCTGGAATCAGGTTTCTGTCACTCTCTTTTCCTTGGTAGCAAGTGCCAGAACAAGAAGAAACAGCCTCCAGTTGCACCAGGAGAGGTTTAGATTGGACATGAGAAGAAGGGTTCTCAAAGCCTGGCACAGGTGCCTGAATCTCCATCCCTGGAAGCATTTCAAAGACACAGAGCTCATGGAATCATAGTATCAGTCAGGGTTGGAAGGGACCACAAGGATCATCCAGTTCCAACCCCCTGCCATGGGCAGGGACACCCCATACTACATCAGCCTGGCCACAGCCTCATCCAACCTGGGCTTAAACACCTCCAGGGACAGGGCCCCAACCACCTCCCTGGACAACCCATTCCAGGGCTTCACCACTCTCATGGGGAAGAACTTCCTCCTCACCTCCAGCCTCAATCTCCCCACCTCCAGCTTCATTCCATTCCCCCTAGTCTTAGCACTCCCTCAGATCCTGAGCAGTCCCTCCCCAGCCTTCTTGTAGCCCCCTTCAGATACTGGAAGGCCACAATGAGGTCACCTGGGAGCCTTCTCTTCTGCAGACTGAACAGCCCCAACTCCTTCAGTCTGTCCTCATAGAAGGGGTGTTCCAGCCCTCTAATCATCCTTATCCAGGGTTGCTCTGGCTAGGTGCCCAGAAGCAGGCAAGCTGGAAAAGGGAGAAGGAAAGGAATGAACTGAGAAAAAATTCCAACCGCACTAAAACTTAGAGCTGCGTTCTTCCAATCTACCAGTGAAATTTGTTTAGACCTGTCTTTGTTTACAAAACATTCAGCCAGAGTGTCCCAGCACTGTCCCTTTCTTAAAGACACAGCATCAAACAGTCACATGGCCCTTCTCTGGACACCTTGCAGCACCTCCACATCCCTCTTGCAATAGGGGCTCCAGAACTGGAGGCAGGACTCCAGGTGGGGTCTCAGCAGGGCTGAGCAGAGGGGGAGAATCACCTCCCTTGCCCTGCTGGCCACACTTCTCCTGATGCAGCCCAGGATCTGATTGGCTTTGTGGGCTGCAAGTGCACACTGAGAGCTCCTGTTGAGCTTCTCCTCCCCCAGCACCCCCAAGTCTCTCTCCTCAGGGCTGCTTTCCAGCCAGTCCCTGCCCAGCCTGGATTTGTGCCTGGCATTGCCTCCACCCAGATGCAGGACCCTGCCTTTGGTCTTGTTGAACCTCCTGAGGTTGGCTTGTGCCCACATCTCCAGCCTGTCAAGGTCCCTCTGGATGGATCCCTTCCCTCCAGCCTGTCTGCTGCATCACACAGCTTGGTGTCATCAGCAAACCTGCTGAGGGTGCACTCAGTGCCACTGTCCATGGCACCCACAAAGATGTTGAACAAGCCTGGTGCCAGGACTGATCCCTGAGGGACTCTGCTTGTCCCTGGCCTCCACTGGGACATGGAGCCATGGACAGCCACTCTTTGGGTGCAGCCATCAAGCCAGTTCTTTATCCATCTAGTGCTGCACCCATGAAACCAACAAACAATATTTTGGAGTTGGCCTGGAAGTAGAGAGGTAAAGTGTTTTCTTTACATAGTATATATATAACAATACCAGGTAAGGTTCACAAGGGCAAGGAACAAGGATGGATGGGAGGGGGACAAAGAAGAAGAATACAAAACCAGTCTCTCTCTGAAGAGGCACAGAGGCAGCAGGGAGAAAGATCAGGCCCGACCACATGGCAGAGGAGCAGGAGGGCAGCTGCAGTAGCTCTTGTCCAGGAGAGGCAGGAGCCAAAAGGAGACCTAATGACTCCAATGCCTTCCCTTTTATACCCTAGCTGGGCAGGGAGGGGGGAGTGGAGCAGACTCCCAGGGGGGAAAACACCCTGCAGGGAGGGCAAAGCACCTGAAAGCCCTCCACACCCTGTTTTCAGAATGGGGGTTAACCCACCACAACTATTCTTCTGAGTCAGTAGTGCCTGCCTGAGAGGTGGTTCTGAGTGCCATGGTTCAGCACCAGACACAGAAGGCCCATAGGCAATGTGATGATTAAAAAGTAAGAGCAGATTCTGACTATTAATTAGATTAACTCTAGAAAAAAAACTGTAAATCTAATACTTTATTCATCTCTCTAATGGGTAGCAACACCCCTGGGCTCACACATTGCTATTTCCCAGCATGAAATTGTGTGTTCTCCAGCATTCCTTACCCTCCTGCTCTTGCATACCCAAAAGTGAAGGCTTCTGCTGTGGCTGTGGATTCTGTTGACACCTGTGGCTATATAAGAATCAATTACAAACCAATTTTGAGCACAGCATGGATTCCCACACAGACACCTAGAGCATGAGGAAAATAACCCTCTGGAAGGCAACCTGTCCTATTAACAGTGTTTAATGTCAAGGCAAGCCTAATATTTTCCTTTGCATGTAAGGAGGTGTCTAGGAGGGAAAGCTCTTCACATAGAAACAGCTCTCATTCTGCAGAGCCTCTGTGCTGGTCTGAGCCTTCACTGGAGTTTAAGAGCTCAGATGATAACAAACTGAGAATTCCTCCCCCACCCCTCTCCCTTTCCCTGGTAAGGAAAGGGAAAGAAAAGGGAGAAAGGAAGAAAAAAAGGGCTGGGTGGGGAAAAGGGAAGGAGGTGAAGCCACAGAAAAGAAATACTCTGGGGTCAGTTTGGAAGCAGGAGAAGTAAATTGTTTAACAAAGTGTAGATACAGCAGTACCAGGGAGGGCTCCCAAGGGGCAGGGATAAATAGGGCAATACAGAAACCCAAGCCTGGATGGCCTTGGATTGCCCTGGGTGTAATGGATTCAGTCCTCTGGAGAGCTGGGGAGCAGCCTGGAGAGAGAGCCAGGCCTGAGCAGGTGGCCAGTGCAGGGCAGCAGCAGCAGCTGAGCTGCTCTTGGAGCAGGCAAGGCAGGAGAGAGCCACAGCAGCAAATGTCCTTTGGATAGGCTTGCTGAGCAGGAAGGGGCAGTGGAATGGAATGGAATGGAATGGAATGGAATGGAATAGAATAGAATAGAATAGAATAGAATAGAATAGAATAGAATAGAATAGAATAGAATAGAATAGAATAGAATAGAATAGACCAGGTTGGAAGAGACCTTCAAGATCATTGATTCCAACCCATCAACCAATCCAACACCACCTAATCAACTAAACCATGGCACCAAGCACCCTATCAAGTCTCCTCCTGAACAACTCCAATGATGGTGACACCTTGCTTTCTGGGAGGGGCCGACCAAGTCCCTCTCTGCCCACCTGGGTCAAGTTTCTTGTGTCCCCCTGAGAGGCTGGGCTCCGTCAGTCCCCTCCATCCAGGGTGGGTGTACCCCAGCACAGCCTCACACACCAAGAAAGTAAGGAGCAGTTGAAGTTCTCCTTGGCTCTGACATTCCCTTTGAATTCCTTGCCTTCTGGTTTTAGACTTTATAAAGGGCAGCTAAGCATAAAGTTTTTATTAACTTGCAAAGATATTCCTGATGGACAGAAAATCAAAGAAAACTGCAAATGAAGCATAGAACCCTGTGGGTTGGAGAAGACCTTCAAGATCATGGAGTCCAAGCATTGCCTGACTGTGTCCCTTAGCACCACATCTCTGATTCTTTGAACCACTGGGAGGGATGAGGATTCAACCAGCTTCATGGGGAGCCTGTTCCAGGCTTTGAGATCCCTTTCAGTCAAGAAAGACTAGGCTTGCTTAGGGCTAGTCTGGGTGGGACTGACATTCCATTTCCACTGCTAGATGTGGGGAAGGAGTCACGGAGACCTGAGTGCTGAGCAGGCAGATGGCTCCTGTGCTGGGCTGGAGTTTCCCATTCACATCAACTAAGCACCACTAACCCAGCTGGAAGCAGATGGAAGCTGTATTTACAAGCACAAACTACACTCTGCAGTGGAATGCACCAACACCAGAACAAGAGGACACAGTCTCAAGCTGTGCCAGGGGAGAATTAGGCTGGAGGTTAGGAGGAAGTTCTTCACAGGAAGAGAGATTGGCCCTTGGGATGTGCTGCCCAGGGAGGTGGTGGAGTCCCCATCCCTGGAGGTGTTCAAGAGGGGATTGGATGTGGCACTTGGTGCCTTGGTTTAGTCCTGAGGTCTGTGGTGACAGGTTAGACTTGGTGATGTATGAGGTCTCTTCCAACCTTGGTGATGCTGTGAATGTGTACAAAACATCCAGGAGTTACAGCATGATATGGGAATTTGCAACCAGAAAAGAGCAGGGACCCCCTCTGACACCCCTCTAGTTTCCCAGAGGGCAGGGAAGCTGCTCCACTGCCTCCCCTCCAACCTCCCTCCCCCTTTCCCTTTGTACCAAAGAGAAGAAAAAGGAAGGAATGTCAGCTAGAGAAGCAGGGTTAGTGTTCTGTTCTTTCCTCAAGGCCAGCCAGAAGCAGTTATTTACCTCCCTGCGCGAAGCAGAGCAGCCAAGACCACAGCAGAAAAGAAAAGGAATGGGAATGGAAGTGAAAATGTGAAAGCTGTTATGGAACAGCTGCTGCTCTACCCCAGACTTTGCCCAGTGAATTTGTTCAGAACAATCTTTTCTTTTCCTTTTCACACCCAGTAGTGATTTATTTAGAGCTCTCAATTTTTTCTGCTCAAAATCTGCAGCTAAATTTTAAAGGCACAGGCTGAAAGTGCCACAGTTCCACATCCCTGCTTGTTAGTGTCAAACAACATGAGAAACTGCACCAATGCTGGATGCAACAAGCCACAACAACCCCATGCAATGCTACAGGCTGGGGACAGAGTGGCTGAGAGCAGCCAGGCAGACAGGAACCTGGGGGTACTGGTGGTCAGCAGTGTGCCCAGGGGGCCAAGAAGGCCGAGGGCATCCTGGTCTGGATCAGGAACAGTGTGGCCAGCAGGAGCAGGGAAGTCATTCTGCCCTGTGCTCTGCATTTGTTAGGCCACACCTTGAGTCCTGTGTCCAGTTCTAGGCCACTCAGTTTAGGAAAGAAGTTGACTTGCTGGAAGGTGTCCAGAGAAGGGCAACAAAGCTGGGGAGGGGTCTGGAGCACAGCCCTGTGAGGAGAGGCTGAGGGAGCTGGGGTTGCTTAGCCTGGAGAAGAGGAGGCTCAGGGGAGACCTCATTGCTCTCTACAACTACCTGAAGGGAGGCTGTAGCCAGGTGGGGGTTGGTCTCTTCTCCCAGGTAACCAGCACCAGAACAAGAGGACACAGTCTCAGGCTGTGCCAGGGGAGGTTTAGGCTGGAGGTGAGGAGAAAGTTCTTCACAGAGAGAGGAATTGGCCATTGGGATGTGCTGCCCAGGGAGGTGGTGGAGTCCCCATCCCTGGAGGTGTTTAGCAAGAGCCTGGATGAGGCACTTGGTGCCATGGCTTATTTGATCAGATGGTGTTGGGTGATAGGCTGGTCTGGATGATCTCTGAGGTCTCTTCCAACCTGGTTAATTCTATTCTATTCTATTCTATTCTATTCTATTCTATTCTATTCTATTCTATTCTATTCTATTCTATTCTATTCTATTCTATTCTATTCTATTCTATTCTATTCTATTCTATTCCATTCCATTCCATTCCATTCCATTCCATTCCAGAAAGCTGTAAAGCAAACATTGTGCCCATATTTGTAGGCATTCCAGACACCTGTGGCCATGGCACTGGGGGATGTGGGTTGATGGCCATGGTGGTGCTGGGTTGATGGGTTGGACTCAATGACCCTGAAGGTGCTTTCCAGCTGAAAGAGTTCTAGGCTTCTGGGGTTCTATGTGGCTGGTCATTTGCCACCCAGAGTTCTTTCATCATCTGGGGATTTTGATGGAACAGGCCTGGATGACCCCAGTTATTTCCTGCACACAATCAGAGACCCACGGTTTGGAGCCTTTTGGCCAGAGTGTCTGGGGCAAAACCCTCCCCTGCAATAGCTGAGGGGCACTATGTTTAATAACCCTGAGGCAAACCCATTCCTAAATTCACACAGGACCACCCAGGCAGTGAAAAACAGTATCAAATCCTGGCTGCTCTGGGAAGGAAAGAAAGGAAAAAACCCAACCCTCTCTGCCTTAGGAATTCATGACTTGATTATTAAATTAATATTCACTTCAGATCTATATCCATTTGAAGGTCACAGTGCTTAGCTATAAAACCTTAAATAAGTTAAGCTCCCTTGCTGCCAAAGCCCTCTGCATTTCAGTTAGGTCTCTGTGTTTAATAGGGATTCATCAGCCTCTTCTCAAGTGGCTGAGCAGCAGTTTGTTCTTAATGCTGTGACCCTGCTTGCAGGCCTGTGATGGTGAAGGCCTCTACTGCACCCAGACAGGAGAATTTTGAGGGTGAACTTCAGGGCTTTAATTTCTCCTGAAGCCTCCCAGCTGAGCTATGGGGGCAGCTCTTACTCCTGTGATATGTCAATGTTGGGTTATGAACTGCCCCATCATTGCCTTGCCTGCCTGGCCATTACATTGCTTCATGAGAGCCTGCATTGCCTCAGGAAATTAAAAACCTGTTCTTGGGAGTTAAAAGCAGTTCCTTTTCTTTTCTGGGACAAAATGGACAGATTCTAAGTGCAATCTGTAGTTGTGCATCTTGACAAGAATGAGGGAGAGCAGACTGTGTGCATTGCATAGCAGATTGTGGATGTTTCAGAGGAAACAAACCCAATCCACCCAGTTCCCTCTCTGTGGTGGGTTGAAATTGCCACCCCCACCCCCCAAGTAGTTTGAAATACCCCCCAAAATAAAATTGCCAGACTAGCTCAGTGGGATGGAAGCAAATGAAGCTCTGTTTACAAGCAAACCCACAACCTAGAAATACGAAGTGCAATGAGTATGTACAAAACATACAACATTCACAGGGATTTACAGCTGAGAAACAACACAAGACCCCCTTGGGCAAAACCAGGGGCTACCAAGAGCCTCCTCTTCTCTGGACCCTCCCAGACAAGGAAAAGAGAAAGAGGAC
>NW_027142404.1:2116750-2140368 GCF_026170545.1 Melanerpes formicivorus
TAAATCCTCACTGATAAAATTTGGTTTATGGAGAAATCTTCTTCCCAGCTTTTTGCACAGAGCTCCTGGGCTTGGGGCTTTTAATGACTAAAGTTCACAGAATCACAGAACTGTCAGGGCTGGAAGGGACCTCAAGGCTCAGCCAGTTCCAACCCCCCTGCCATGGCCAGGGACACCTCACACCACAGCAGGTTGCTCACAGCCACATCCAGCCTGGCTGCAAACACCTCCAGGCAGGAGGCTTCCACCACCTCCCTGGGCAACCTGTGCCAGGCTCTCACCACCCTCATGGGGAACAACTTCTTCCAAACAGGCAATCTCAATCTTCCCATTTCTAGTTTTGCTCCATCCCCCCCAGTCCTAGCTCTCTCTGACACCCTCAAAAGTCCATCCCCACCTCTCTTGGAGCCCCCTCCAGATCCTGGAAGGCCACAATGAGGTCTCCTGGGAGCCTTCTCTTCTCCAGCCTGCACAACCCCAACTCCCTCAGTCTGTCCTCACAGCAGAGCAGCTCCAGCCCTCTGCTCATCCTCATGGCCCTTCTCTGGACACCTTCCAGCACCTCCAGAGCCTTCCTGGCACAGAGGCTCCAGAACTGGCCCCAGAGCTGCAGCTGTGGTCTCAGCAGAGTGGAGCAGAGGGGCAGAATCCCCTCCCTGGCCCTGCTGGCCACACTTCTCTTGCTGCAGCCCAGGCTCTGCTTGGCTCTCTGGGCTGCAAGTGCTCCCTGCTGGCTCCTCTTCAGCTTCTCCTCCCCCAGCACCCCCAAAGCCTTTTCTTCAGGGCTGCTCTCCAGCCAGTCCCTGCCCAGCCTCCAGTAGTGCCTGGGATTGCCCTGAGCCAGCTGCAGGACCTTGCACCTGGCTGCGTTGGAGCTATGAGAGAGCTGTATTTCACAGTATGGTATCTTGCATTATTCTCTGGCAGTCTGACATGTTCTCTGTTCATGACATAAAAGGAATATTTGTATTAAGATGTGCCTCTTGCCCATCTTTGACCTTTAAGCCAGTCTGTGTCACAGCAGCCAGCTGCTTGCACCAGCTGTGTTTCTGCAGAACACAATGACACCAAAGGTGCTGAATCCCAGAGAAGAAGCACGGGTCCTGGCAGAGAATCATTTTGACCTGATGCCACCACAGCCATTAAAGATGTTCACAGAATCACCAAGGTTGGAAGAGACCTCAAAGATCATCAAGTCCAACCTGTCACCACAGACCTCATGACTAGACCATGGCACCAAGTGCCACATCCAATCCCCTCTTGAACACCTCCAGGGATGGGGACTCCACCACCTCCCTGGGCAGCACATCCCAATGGTGAATGACTCTCTTTAGGAAGAACTTTCTCCTCACCTCCAGCCTAAACCTCCCCTGGCACAGCTTGAGACTGTGTCCTCTTGTTCTGGTGCTGGGTGCTAGAGAGAAGAGACCAACCCCCACCTGGCTACAACCTCCCTTCAGGGAGTTGTAGAGAGCAATGAGGTCTCCCCTGAGCCTCCTCTTCTCCAGGCTAAGCAACCCCAGCTCCCTCAGCCTCTCCTCACAGGGCTGTGCTCAAGGCCTCTCCCCAGCTTTGTTGCCCTTCTCTGGACACCTTCAAGTCTCTCAATGTCCTTCTGAAACTGAGGGGCCCAGAACTGGACACAGGACTCAAGGTGTGGCCTAACCAATGCAGAGTACAGGGCACAAGGACTTCCCTGCTCCTGCTGGCCACACTGCTCTTGATGCTGGCCAGGATGCCCTTGGCCTTCTTGGCCACCTGGGCACACTGCTGGCTCCTGTTTAAGCAGCTGTCAATCAGCACCCCCAGGTCCCTCTCTGCCTGGCTGCTCTCAGCCACTCTGACCCCAGCCTGTAGCTCTGCCTGGGGTTGCTGTGGCCAAAGTTCAGCCCCTGGCACTTAGATTTGTTGAATGCCATCCTGTTGGACTCTGCCCATCTGTCCAGTCGGTTGAGGTCCCTCTGCAGAGCCCTTCTACCCCCTAACAGATCCACATCTGCTCCCAACTCGGTACAGAGCAGAGCAGTAAACACAAACTTTAAGAGTTTTGGACATTTTCTAGCTACTAACTGAATATTTAGGCTTCACTGGAATGATTCTGACTGCTAAGTGCTTGGGAAATCAGGAGTGCATGGGGTGTTTGCATACACTCACCTGACTCCTGCTCTCCAGTGGTTCCCTTGAAGAATCAAAAGTAAAAGGCACAGCAAAGCTCCTGGGAGAAGTGTTGGATATTGCATCTGCATGTGTGGAACTTTATGGGATGCTTCTACATAGTCATTGCAGCAAGCAGTGAGTGAAGAAAACTCACCAGCATGGATGAGGGGGAGTGACCTGCCAGAAAATAGCTTCATGGAGAAGGAGCTCAGAGTCCTGGTGGACAATGAGACCACCACAAGCCTCCAATGTGCCCTGGTGGCCAAGAAAACCAAAGGAATCCTGGTGGCATTCAGAGGAGTGGCCAGCAGGTCAAGGGAGGGTCTCCTGCCCCTCTGCTCTGCCCTGCCGAGGCCACAGCTGTAGCACTGCATCTAGTTCTGGGCTCCCCAGCTCAAGAGAGAGAATAGAATAGAATAGAATAGAATAGAATAGAATAGAATAGAATAGAATAGAATAGAATAGAATAGACCTTCAAGATCATTGAGTCCAACCTATCATCCAACACCACCTAATCAACTAACCCATGGCACCAAGCACCCTGTCAAATCTCCTCCTGAACACCTCCATGATGGTGACTCCACCACCTCCCTGGGCAGCCCATTCCAAAGGGCAATCACTCTCTCTGTGGAGAACTTCTTCCTAACCTCCAGCCTAAACCTCCCCTGGCACAGCTTGAGACTGTGTCCTCTTGTTCTGGTGCTGCTTGCCTGGGAGAAGAGACCAACCCCCACCTGGCCACAACCTCCCTTCAGGTAGTTGTAGAGAGCAATGAGGTCTCCCCTGAGCCTCCTCCTCTCCAGGCTAAGCAACCCCAGCTCCCTCAGCCTCTCCCCACAGGGCTGTGCTCCAAACCCCTCCCCAGCTTTGTTGCCCTTCTCTGGACACCTTCCAGCAACTGAACCTCCTTCCTAAACTGAGGGGCCCAGAACTGGACACAGGACTCAAGGTAGTACTCAAGGAACTCATGGAACTCAAGTACCCAAGGTACTCAAGGTACTCAAGGAACTCATGGAGAGAGCCCAAAGGAGGGCCTGGAGCATCTCTGTGAGGAGGAAAGGCCTGGAACTGTTTAGCCTGGAGAAGAGTAGCCTGAGAGGGGAGCTTCTCAATGCTGATCAATATCTACTCAGTGCTGGGCAATATCTTCTAGAGGCAAGGTTCCCAGAGGATGGGGCCAGGCTCTTTTTAGTGGTGCCCAGTGTCAGGCCAAGGGGCAGTGGGCACAAATCAGGGAGGTTCACCTGAACACTGGAGCTGGCTGCTGAGGGAGGCAGAGGTCCATCCAAGCCCCCCTCATTCTTTGGGAGTCTGAGAAGATCCTTAGGAGCCTGAACCTAAAACCCACTGAGGTGTGAAACCTTGAGAAGTTCTGATTCAGCCTGCAGCACATCTGAACAGCACCTTGAAACTCCTCCTCTCCTCCAGTGCTTCAGCTGGAAGGGTTGGCCAGCAACAGTGAAAAGAAGCAGGCTAAAAATAATCCACTGGCAGCCTGGTGGTGGTTATTTGTGATGCTCCATTAGCAGTCAGAGTGCCAGCAGCCAGTGGAACACTGAAGGCAGTAAAGGAGGCCAGTGACAAGTGGAGCTCCTCAGGGCTCTGCTCTGGGTCCAGTGCTGTTCCAGACTTTCTCAGCCACACAGACAATGGCCCTGAGTGCACCCTCAGCAGCTTGGCCAAGGCCACCAAGCTGTGTGGGGTGCTGCACTCACCTGAGGGCAGGGATCCAGCCCAAGGGACCTTGGCTGGCTTGAGAAATGGCCCAGTGCCAGCTGCAGGAGGGTCAGCAAGGCACAGAGCAAAGTCCTGCACCTGGCAAAATGTCCCCTGGCTACAGAGTGGGTTGAGAGCAGCCCTGAAGAGGGGATTGGACGTGGCACCTGGTGCCATGGTCTAGCCATGAGGTCTGTGGTGACAGGTTGGACTCGATGATCTTTGAGGTCTCTTCCATCCCTGGTGATTCTGTGATTCTGTGACTTGGGGGTGGTGATAGATGAGAAGCTCTCCATGAGCCAGCAGTGCCCTCATGGAGCCCTGAAGGGCAACCACATGCTGGGAGGCATCAGGAGGAGTGTGGCCAGCAGAGGGGATCCTGACCCTTGAATCTGCTCTGCTGAGACCTCCCCTACAATATTGCCTCCAGTTCTGCTGTCCCCACCATCAGAGGGACACAGATCTGTTGGAACAAGGTCAGAGGAGGCCACAAAGATGATCCAAGGACTGGAGCAGCTCTGCTGTGAGGACAGGCTGAGGGAGCTGGGGGTGTGCAGCCTGAAGAAGAGAAGACCCTGGAAGGACCTCAGAGCTGCCTGCCAGCACCTCCAGGGATCCTGCAGCAAGGCTGCAGAAGGACTTTTTACAAGAGTGCCCACCCACAGGACAAGGGTAAATGGATTGAAATTGAAGGAGAATAGGTTTAGGTTGGAGTTTAGGAAGAAATTCTTCACTAGGAGGGTGTCAAGAGTCTGGCATGGGTTGTCCAGAGAGGTTGTGGTTGTCCCTCCCTGGAGATGTTCCAGGCCAGTTTGGATGTGGCCTTGAGTAACCTGGGCTAGCTGAGAGGTGTCCCTGCCCATGGCAGGGGGTTGGATTAGATGACCTCTGAGGTCTCTTCCAGCCTGAG
Organism: Melanerpes formicivorus; assembly: GCF_026170545.1. Taxonomy (NCBI): domain Eukaryota; kingdom Metazoa; phylum Chordata; class Aves; order Piciformes; family Picidae; genus Melanerpes; species Melanerpes formicivorus. The sequence continues at coordinate 2,121,534 of NW_027142404.1, forward strand.
CCATTCAATGATTCTGTAAATTCTTACGGCTCCAAGTCAAGAAATACCTAACAAATAATTTCCTGATTAAGGCAAAGGTTCAAAAAGGATGAGTGCAGAGTCCTGCAGCTGGGGAGGAAGAATAAACTGCAGCAGGACAGGCTGGGAGGGGATCTGCTGGAGAGCAGCCCCAAGGAGAAGGAGCTGGGAGTGCTGGGGGGCAGCAAGCTCTGCATGGGACAGCAATGTGCCCTGGGGGCCAAGAAGGCCAAGGGGGTCCTGGGCTGCTTTCAGAGGAGTGTGTCCAGCAGAGCCAGGGAGGTTCTCCTCCCACTCTGCTCTGCCCTGCTGAGACCTCACCTGGAATATTGCATCCAGCTCTGGGCTCCCCAGCTCAGGAGGGACAGGGACTGCTGGAGAGAGTCCAAGGGAGGGCTGCAAGGCTGCTGAAGGGACTGCAGCACTGCCTGGGGAGGAGAGGCTGAGAGCCCTGGGGCTGTTGAGTCTGGAGAGGAGAAGGCTGAGAGGGATCTGATCAATGTCCAGCAAGAGCTGAGGGCTGGGGGTCAGGAAGGAAGGGACAGGGACAGCCTCTGCTCACTGTGCCCTGGGATAGGCCAAGGGGCAATGGATGGAAACTGCAGCACAGGAGGTTCCAGCTCAACATGAGGAGGAACTTCTTGCCTGTGAGGGTGCCAGAGCCCTGGAGCAGGCTGCCCAGAGAGGTTGTGGAGTCTCCTTCTCTGGAGCTTTTCTATCCCTGTCTGGATGTGTTCCTGTGTGACCTGTGCTGCATTCTATGCTCCTGCTCTGGCAGGGGGCTCCAGAGGTCCCTTCCAACCCCTTCATATTCTGATTACCTCTAGACTCAAAGCCCAAGAATTTACAATGCCAGGAAGCAAAAGCCCTCAGTCCTTTCAAAGTGCAAACTAAGACCAACTGTTCAAGCATCTGAGCTGTGGCACGTATCAGAATGACTGAGATGTGGCAGTTCATGTGGTGCCTGCCTCATCTGGCAGCTTCCCTGGTTGCAATAGAAATTGCATTGCTACTTCTCCTGCATAGCCTTTAGGCTTACCCCTCACAACATGTCCCCACAGAGGAGGTGCTCCAGAAATCTGATCACATTCACACAGAAGCATAGAATCAACCAGGTTGGAAAAGACCCCAGAGATCATCAAGTCCAAGCTATCACCCAACACCTCCTGACAACTAAACCATGGCACCAAGTGCCACATCCAAGCCTCTCTTGAACACCTCCAGGGATGGGGACTCCATCGCCTCCTTGGCAGCACATTCTAATGGCCAATCTCTCTGTCTGGAAGGTCTTCCCTGAGCCTCCTCTTCTCCAGGCTAAGCAACCCCAGTTCCCTCAGCCTCTCCTCACAGGGCTGTGCTCCAGACCCCTCCCCAGCTTTGTTGCCCTTCTCTGGACACCTTCCAGCAAGTCAACCTCCTTCCTAAACTGAGGAGCCCAGAACTGGACACAGGACTCAAGGTGTGGCCTAACCAGTGCAGTGTCCAGGGGCACAATGACCTCCCTGCTCCTGCTGGCCACACTCTTCCTGATGCAGGCCAGGATGCCATTGGCCCTCTTGGCTGCCTGGGCACACTGCAGGCTCATGTTCAGCCTACCATCGACCAGCACCCCCAGGTCCGTCTCTGCCTGGCTGCTCTCAGCCGCTCTGACCCCAGCCTGTAGCACTGCCTGGGGTTGCTGTGGCCAATGTGCAGCACCTGGCACTTGGATGTGTTCAATCTCCTGCCCTTGGCCTCTGCCCATCTGTCCAGCCTGTCCAGGTCCCTCTGCAGAGCCTCTCTACCCTCCAGCAGATCCAGTAGAACCCAGCGCGTGGCTGAAGAGAGAAGGAGGCAGCTTGAGGAGCGCAGCTCTGGGAGTTTGGCTTTTGGCTTTGCTTCCCTTGCTTTTCAGGCGGTAAGGGGCTGGTGGCTTGGGACTTCCCGAAGAGGGGAGGAGGGGCAGGGGGCTCGGATTGCCTACCTGCCGGAGGGCAGTGACGTAGCTGGGGGAGGGGTTGCCGCGGAGAGCGCGCAAACCAAACAGACCCCAGCGCGTGGCGGAGGAGAGACATCTGTCTTCCACAGGGACCACTCTGAGCACCTCTTTTAATTCCAGTGGGAAAGGCATTGACTGGTCCAAAAATTGCACAGTGACTGTTCCCCTAGATCCCAAACACAAACAGCTGAATTGGTGCTCAGTGCTTCACTCTCTCTGCAGTGGCCTTTGGCTATTCCTCCACCCTTTTTGGGGTGCCTCAAGTGACTATCTGGGATATGTGTACTCTCAAAAGCTCAGCTGGTCCTAACATGTCAGCCCAGGCAGGGGGCAGGGGTGGGGTGAGTTGGAGTTTCCCATTAGCTTTGCCAGACAGCTCAGTTGGAAGCAGATGGAAGCTGTTTTGACAAGCAAGAGCTACCTTCTGTAGTGGCATGCAGTGAATGTGTACAAAATACACAGGAGCTACAATATGGTACAGGGATTGACAAGCAGAAAAGAGCAGGGAAACCCCACTGGTCAAAACAAGCAGGGAAGCTGCTCCACTTCCCCCCTCCCAAGCCTCCCAAACCCCCTGGTACCAAAGGAGAGAGAGAGAAAAGCTGAAAGAAAGCAGAAAGACAGGTCTCAAGGTCAAAGGCATTATCCTCCCAGTAGAACAGCCAGACCAGAGAAGCTAAGAAGGAAGGGAGGTGAAACTGAAATAGGAAAGGCTTGTTCTGGTACCCCTGCCTCCATCCCACACATCCTGGCCAATGAAATTCCTTTAGAATGATCTTTTGTTTTCCTGTTCACCCCCAAGAATGAATTGTTTGCATTTCCCCACTTTTCTGCAGCTGCGTTTTAAAGGCATAGTACTATCATAGTGTCATAGAATCAGTCAGGGTTGGAAGGGACCACAAGGATCATCCAGTTCCAACCCCCCTGCCATGGGCAGGGACACCCCACACTACATCAGCCTGGCCACAGCTTCACCCAGCCTGGCCTTAAACACCTCCAGGGACAGGGCCCCAACCACCTCCCTGCACAACCCATTCCAGGGCTTCACCTCTCTCATGGGGAAGAACTTCCTCCTCACCTCCAGCCTCAATCTCCCCACCTCCAGCTTCATTCCATTCCCCCTACTCCTAGCACTCCCTGAGATCCTGAGCAGTCCCTCCCCAGCCTTCCTGGAGCCCCCTTCAGATCCTGGAAGGCCACAATGAGGTCACCTGGGAGCCTTCTCCTCTGCAGACTGAACAGCCCCAACTCCTTCAGTCTGTCCTCACAGGAGAGGTGCTCCAGCCCTCTGCTCATCCTCCTGGCCCTGCTCTGGACACCTTCCAGCACCTCCACATCCCTCTTGCAATAGGGGCTCCAGAACTGGAGGCAGTACTCCAGGTGGGGTCTCAGCAGAGCTGAGCAGAGGGGGAGAATCACCTCCCTTGCCCTGCTGGCCACACTTCTCCTGCTGCAGCCCAGGATCTGATTGGCTTTGCGGGCTGCAAGTGCACACTGAGAGCTCCTGGTGAGCTTCTCCTCCCCCAGCACCCCCAAGTCTCTCTCCTCAGGGCTGCTTTCCAGCCAGTCCCTGCCCAGCCTGCATTTGTGCCTGGCATTGCCTCCACCCAGATGCAGGACCCTGCCCTTGGTCTTGTTGAACCTCCTGAGGTTGGCTTGTGCCCACCTCTCCAGCCTGTCCAGCTCCCTCTGGATGGCCTCCCTTCCCTCCAGCCTGTCTGCTGCACATTTAGGCATGGCCTAAAGCTGCCACAAGGAATGATGTCCCTGTGCCTGGCCCCAGGGCTGATTTAATCGCAGAATCACCAAGGTTGGAAGAGACCTCAATGATCATCAAGTCCAACCTGTCACCACAGACCTCATGACTAAACCATGGCACCAATTGCCACATCCAGCCCCCTCTTGAACACCTCCAGGGATGAGGGTTGCTCAGCCCAGAAAGAGGAGGATATGGGGAGACCCTAACAGCAGCCTGACAGTACCTAAAGGGGGCTACAGGAAGGCTGCAGAGAGACTGTTTGCACAGGCCTGCAGGGACAGGACCATGGAATGGTTTGGCTTGGAAGGGGCATTAGAGATCATCCAGTTCCATCCCCTTTGGCCACTGGCAGGCACACCTTCCACTAGACCAGCTTGCTCAAGGCCTTGTCCAACTTAATGACAAGTGAAAAGCATGAACCTTGAAAGCCTGGGTGGGGTCAGTACACAAGAAGGCTGCAAAGAGACTGTTTGCAAAGGCCTGCAGGGACAGGAGCAGGGACAATGGCTTCAGACTAGAGCAGAGCAGATTTAGGTTGGATGTGAGGAACAAGTTCTGCACCATGAGGCTGGTGGAACACTGGCACAGGTTGCCCAGGGAGGTGGTTGAGGCTCCATCCGTGGAGATATTCCAGGTGAGGCTGGACAGGGCTCTGGGCAACCTGATCTGTTTGGGGATGTCCCTGCTGAGTGCAGAGGGGTTGGACTGGATGAGCTTTGGAGGTCCCTTCCAGCCCAGAGCATTCTGTGATTCTGTGCCTTTCAGCTACAGAACTGGTGAGACACAGGGGTGTGACTGCAAAACTGTTTGTATTGCTGTACACAGCCTGGGAAAGCAGGAGTCCTGCCACAGCAGACTGCAGGATATCCACAGGCTTCCCAGCATATCAGTCAAAGGACATAGAAGGTCCTGGAACTAATCCAGAGTAGGGCACCAAAGCTGCTGGAGGGCCTCACAACTCTTAGAATCATAGAATGGAATCAATAAGGTTGGAAAAGACCTCAGAGATCATCAAGTCCATCCTATCACCCTGCAGGCAAAGTCCTGCAGGGACAGGAGCAGGGACAATGGCCTCAAAGTAGAGCAGAGCAGATTGAGATTGGATGTGAGGAACAAGTTCTGCAGCATGAGGGTGGTGGAGCATTGGCACAGGTTGCCCAGGGAGGTGGCTGAGGCTCCATCCCTGGAGATGCTCAAGGTGAGGCTGGACAGGGCTCTGGGCAACCTGATCTGGTTGGGGATGTCCCTGCTGAGTGCAGAGGGGTTGGACTGGGTGAGCTTTGGAGGTCCCTTCCAGCCCAGAGCATTCTGTGTCTCTGTGATTCCTTAGTTCCTCTAAGTGCACAGCACTGCTCTGCCTGGCAGCTGATCCCCTGCTGGTATGTTGCCATGTTAATTTTTGGGTTTAATATTGAAAGGGTGAAAAAAGGCAGTCACAGTGAAAGGTGAAAGGGAAAGCTCTGAATACTGAGGCAATTGGTTAATTGCTGCATTTAGGCATAGGAGAGGATCTGCCATGTCAGGAGGAAAATTTGCAGGGAGTGATCCTACCTCCAGCAGCAGGAAGCAAAGGGAAAATGACTGCTGCAGAAATTGGCTCCTTGAGAGGAATTAAAATAAATGCCTGCTGTAATAGAGGTGCCTGGGAGAGCTGGGAAGCCTGAAAAGACACAGGAATAAGACAAAGGGAGGTCTGAAGGCAAAAAAAAATAAGCAAATATGACTGGAAAGTGCATAAACAGCAGCAGCACTTCTGTTCTTAAAAGTACCCTGAGGATTAACTGCAGCTCTCATTTCAGCTGGTTAGGAACTGAAACAAAAGGTGAGAGGCCTTGAGCACAGCCCTGTGAGGAGAGGCTGAGGGAGCTGGGGGTGTTTAGCCTGGAGAAGAGGAGGCTCAGGGGAGACCTCATTGCTCTCTCCAACTACCTGAAAGGAGGTTGTAGCCAGGAGGGAGGTGGTCTCTTCTCTCTAGCACCCAGCACCAGAGCAAGAGGACACAGTCTCAAGCTGTGCCAGGGGAAGTTTAGGCTGGAGGTGAGGAGAAAGTTCTTCCCAGAAAGAGAGACTGGCCATTGGGATGTGCAGCCCAGGGAGGTGGTGGAGTCACCATCCTTGGAGGTGTTCAAGAGGAGATAGAATAGAATAGAATAGAATAGAATAGAATAGAATAGAATAGAATAGAATAGAATAGAATAGAATAGAATAGAATACAATACAATACAATACAATACAATACAATACAATAGAACAGAATACCTTCAAGATCATAACGTACAACCCATCAACCAATCCAACACCACCTAATCAACTAACCCATGGCACCAAGCACCCTATCAAGTCTCCTCCTGAACACCTCCAGGGATGGTGACTCCATCACCTCCCTGGGCAGCACATTCCAATGGGCAATCACTCTCTCTGTGTAGAACTTCTTCCTAACCTCCAGCCTAAACCTCCCCTGGCACAGTTTGAGACTGTGTCCTCTTCTTCTGGTGCTGGCTGCTAGAAAGAAGAGGCCAACCTCTGCCTGGCTACAAGCTCCCTTCAGGGAGTTGTAGAGACCAATGAGGTCTTTCCTGAGCCTCCTTTTCCCAGGCTAAGCAACCCCAGCTCCCTCAGCCTCTCCTCACAGGGCTGTGCTCCAGACCCCTCCCCAGCCTCGTTGCCCTTCTCTGGACACCTTCCAGCAAGTCAACATCTAAACCTAAACTGAGGAGCCCAGAACTGGACACAGGACTCAAGGTGTGGCCTAACCAGTGCAGTGTACAGGGGCACAATGACCTCCCTGCTCCTGCTGGCCACACTGTTCCTGATGCAGCCCAGGATGCCATTGGCCCTCCTGGCTTCCTGGGCACACTGCAGGCTCATGTTCAGCCTACCATCGACCAGCACCCCCAGGTCCCTCTCTGCCTGGCTGCTCTCAGCCACTCTGACCCCAGCCTGTAGCACTGCCTGGGGTTGCTGTGGCCAATGTGCAGCACCTGGCACTTGGATGTGTTCAATCTCCTGCCCTTGGCCTCTGCCAATCTGTCCAGCCTGTCCAGGTCCCTCTGCAGAGCCTCTCTACCCTCCAGCAGATCAACTCCTGCCCCCAGCTTGGAGTCGGCACTTGGTGCCATGGTCTAGTCATGAGGTCTGTGGTGACAGGTTGGACTTGATGATCTCTGAGGTCTCTTCCAACCTTAGTGATTCTGTGGAAACTCCATTAACTAAGTCATTTTCAGGCAAATAATTAATACAGTTCAGGCAAATAAAAGTTCACCTGAGGATGGGTTCCTGCAGCAGCAGTGTTCTGGAGGGGGCTTGAAGCAAACCACACTCAGCTGCCCTGCAGTGTGTGCTGGGCACTGCCACAGGTCTGCTTTGCAGGGGAGGCAGGCAGGGAAAGTTTGAGGAGATATAAAGGAGGGAAAGGGAAATGGGCTGGGCTGAAGGCAGTGCAACCTGGTGCTGCAGGGAAGCCATCTGCGTGCCAGGGGATCAGACAGACCTCACCTCCACCCCTCAGGAAATCAGTGCTTCGAGGGCAAAGGCTGAGAGGTTTGGTGGGGTCCACACTGCAGGTGTGCAGAGTGTGGAACAAGGTTGAAAGGGGCCTGTGAAGGCCAGGACAGGCCAGGACAGGACAGGCAGCACTGACAGGAGGGACTTGGCTCTGGCAGGACCTCACCTGCTGTACCACATCCAGCTCTGAAGCCCCCAACACAAGTGTGATGTGGACCTGATGGAGCAGGTCTAGAGGCTGCCACAGAAATGATCAGGGGGCTGGAAGACCTCTGCTCTGAGGACAGCCTGGAGAAGAGAAGGCTCCAGGCAGACCTAATAGTGGCACTCCAGTGCCTGAAGGGGGCTACCAGACTGCTGCAGGGAGACAGTTTGCAAAGGCCTGCAGGGACAGGACGAGAGGCAACAGTTTGAAACTAGAGCAGATGTTAGGAGCGAGTTCTGCAGCATGAGGGTGGTGGAACACTGGCACAGGTTGTCCAGGGAGGTGGTTGAGGCTCCATCCCTGGAGATATTCCAGGTGAGGCTGGACAGGGCTCTGGGCAACCTGCTCTAGTTGGGGATGTCCCTGCTGAGTGCAGAGGGCTTGGACTGGATGAGCTTTGGAGCTCCCTTCCAGCCCAGAGCATTCTGTGGTTCTGTGAAGACTTTTCTGTGCAGGCCGTGGTGGAGCTGCTTTCAAAGCACACAGATGTGGCACTTCAGGACATGATTTAGTGGGCATGGTTCTGTTGGGTTGATGGCTGGGCTTGATGATCTCTCTTTTCCAACTTTAATGACTCCATGATGGTCTAGCATCAGGCACTTACCAATTCCATGCACTCTGAGCCCCTGTGGCTCCTGGCAAAGTCTTAACTTCACCTGAGGAGATCTCAGGTTCCTCGTGATGAAAGGCCTGCCACAACTTGGGTCTAAAGGACTTGCTAAGCCTCAGATGACTGAGCTCTTTGCAAGAACTTCATAAAAGGTCTACACAAATGATGTGATCAATATTGCATGGTTCAGTCTCTGTAATGCAGTACAGTGGCAGCCTGGGAGCAGGGTGAGAGCAGCAGAAATGTTGAAACGAAAGAAGGGAGGGCAGGCTTCAGGGAGAGCAATTAGAGTCAGAACTGTTGAGCTTGAAAGAGACCTTGGAGACCATCCAGTCCAACAGCCTGCTCTAGAGCTCACAGCCCCAACACAGCTAGTGAGCTACGACCACTAAGCCACCTCCCATGGCAGCACACCTGCAGGTTTCTTGAACACCTCCAGGGATGGTAACTTCATCACCTCCCTGCCAGCCTGTTCCTGTGTCTGAGAACCATTCCTGTGAAGAACTTCATAGTATCATGGGACAAAGCCCTGGAGGGAAGAGGGACCCAGGACAGCTGGTCAGTATTCAAGGACCACCTCCTCTGTGTCCAGGAGCTCTGTGTACCAACAAAGAGAAAAGCAGGTAAGAATGCTAGGAGGCCTGCCTGGATGGGCAAGGAGCTACTGGACACACTATTACTTAAAAGGAAACTCTACAGGCAGTGGAGAGAAGGACAGGTAGAACAGGGGGGAGATAAGGAAGCTGCCCGAGCAGCAAGAGTCCTGGTTAGGAAAGCCAAAGCAGAGTTTGAGTTGAATCTAGCCAGGGAGATTAAAGGGAACACTAAGAACTTCTACAGGTATATGAATGGGAAGAAGAAGCCTAGGGAAGGTGTGGGCCCCCTCAGAAAGGAAACTGGTGACATGGTCACATGTGATGAGGAAAAGGCTGAGGTACTTAATAACTTCTTTACCTCAGTCTTCACTGCAAGGGCCTCCAGCCACACTCCTGATGTTATGGAAGTCAAAGCCAGGGACGGGGAGGAAGAACTGCCCATGGTAAGTGCAGATCAGGTTCGTGATCACCTGAAGAACCTGAAAGTGTTCAAGTCCATGGGACCCGACGGGTTACACCCACGGGTGCTGAGAGAACTGGCAGAGGAGGTTGCTAAACCCCTCTCTAGTCTATTTCAAAAGTCATGGCAGTCTGGTGAAGTCCCCACAGACTGGAAAAGGGGAAACATTGCCCCCATCTTCAAAAAGGGTAAGAAGGAGGAACCAGGGAACTCCAGGCCAGTCAGTCTCACCTCTGTGCCTGGAAAGATCATGGAGCAGATCCTCCTGGAGTCACTACTCGCTCAAAAGAATAGTGAAGAGGTGATTGGGAACAGTCAGCATGGCTTTGCCAAGGGCAAATCCTGCCTGACCAACCTGGTGGCCTTCTATGAGCAGGTGACAAAATTAATAGATGAGGGGCAAGCAACTGATGTCGTTTACCTGGACCTGAGCAAAGCCTTCGACACTGTCCCGCACCACATCCTGGTCTCCAGGCTGGTGACACATGGGTGTGATGGGTGACCACTAGATGGATACAGAACTGGCTTGATGGCTGCACCCAAAGAGTGGCTGTCAATGGCTCCATGTCCCAGTGGAGGCCAGGGACAAGCAGAGTCCCTCAGGGATCAGTCCTGGGACCAGGCTTGTTCAACATCTTTGTGGGTGCCATGGACAGTGGCACTGAGTGCACCCTCAGCAAGTTTGCTGATGACACCAAGCTGTGTGGTGCAGCAGACAGCTGGAGGGAAGGGAGGCCATCCAGAGGGACCTTGACAGGCTGGAGAGGTGGGCACAAGCCAACCTCAGGAGGTTCAATAAGAGCAAGGGCAGGGTCCTGCAGCTGCGTCGAGGCAATCCCAGGCACAAATGCAGGCTGGGCAGGGACTGGCTGGAAAGTAGCCCTGAAGAGAGAGACTTGGGGGTGCTGGTGGACAAAAAGCTCAACATGAGCTCTCAGTGTGCACTTGAAGCCTGGAAAGCCAATCAGCTCCTGGGCTGCACCAGGAAAAGTGTGGCCAGCAGGGCAAGGGAGGTGATTCTCCCCCTCTGCTCAGCCCTGGTGAGACCCCACCTGGAGTACTGTGTCCAGTTCTGGAGCCCCTATTGCAAGAGGGATGTGGAGGTGCTGGAAGGTGTCCAGAGAAGGGCCAGGAGGATGATCAGAGGGCTGGAGCACCTCTCCTGTGAGGACAGACTGAAGGAGTTGGGGCTGTTCAGTCTGCAGAAGAGAAGGCTCTGAGGTGACCTCATTGTGGCCTTCCAGGATCTGAAAGGGGCCTACAGGAAGGCTGGGGAAGGACTTCTCAGGATCTCAGGTAGTGATAGGACTAGGGGGAATGGAATGAAGCTGGAGGTGGGGAGATTCAGGCTAGATGTGAGGAGGAAGTTCTTCACCATGAGAGTGGTGAGACCCTGGAATGTGTTGTCCAGGGAGGTGGTCGAGGCCCCGTCCCTGGGGGTGTTTAAGACCAGGCTGGATGAGGCTCTGTCCAGCCTGATGTAGTGTGGGGTGTCCCTGCCCATGGCAAGGGGGTTGGAACTAGATGATCCTTGTGGTCCCTTCTAACCCTGAATGAAACTATGAAACTATGAAACTATCATAGAATCAGTCAGGGTTGGAAGGGACCACAAGGATCATCTAGTTCCAACCCCCCTGCCATGGGCAGGGACACCCCACACTACATCAGCCTGGCCACAGCCTCAGCCAGCCTGGCCTTAAACACCTCCAGGGACAGGGCCCCAACCACCTCCCTGGACAACCAATTCCAGGCCTTCACCACTCTCATGGGGAAGAACTTCCTCCTCACCTCCAGCCTCAATCTCCCCACCTCCAGCTTCATTCCATTCCCCCTAGTCCTAGCACTCCCTGAGATCCTGAGCAGTCCCTCCCCAGCCTTCTTGTAGCCCCCTTCAGATCCTGGAAGGCCACAATGAGGTCACCTCTCTGCGTGCCTGAAACCAAAGAATATCTGGAACTGGCTGGAAGAGAGCAGATGTTTAATGCCTCCTATGGCTACCACCAGCAAGCCCAGTTGGAGCGGAACTGAAGAAGATTATGACACCCAGTTGGAGCTTCAAGGAGAACTCCATGAAACCCATGAAGTCAGCATCCTCAGCAGAATGTGCTCAAGAGGCTGCAGCAGCTAACAGCACTTCTATGCTTTTGCAAGTGCCAGCCTTTCCCCCTTTTGTTATCGCTAATCTGCAAAAGAGAAGAGAGTTTGAGGTTGCAGATTGATCATTAGCTGCTCAGAACCACTCAGACAGGGGAAGAAGGCAATCACTGTATTGGTTCAGCACACAAACCAAGTGCTTTGCCCCTTCTCTTCATCCTACTTTATTAGCAACATAACAGAGGTTTTAAAAACCCAGAAACATCCAAAACCAAACGAAACTCAAACCCAAACCAAACCAACCCCCCCTCCAAACAGACAGACAGACAAACAAAGAAGATCAAACCCCACAGGCAAAAAGGCTTTGCAATTTTAGCCAAACTTCCATCCCCTCAACTGCTTGTGTTTGTGGAACACGTTTGAAGCAGCCCTCTGGAGAGGGACCTGGGAGTGCTGGGAGGCAGCAAGTTCTGCATGGGGCAGCAATTATGTGCCTTGGGGGCCAAGAAGGACAATGGGGTCCTGGGCTGCATTCAGAGGAGTGTGTCCAGCAGAGCCAGGGAGGTTCTCCTCCCCCTCTGCTCTGCCCTGCTCAGACCTCACCTGCAATATTGCATCCAGCTCTGGGCTCCCCAGGTCAGGAGGGACAGGGATCTGCTGGAGAGAGTCCAAGGGAGGGCTCCAAGGCTGCTGAAGGAACTGCAGCACTGCCTGGGGAGAAGAGGCTGAGAGCCCTGGGGCTGTTGAGTCTGGAGAGGAGAAGGCTGAGAGGGATCTGATCAATGTCTCTCAAGAGCTGAGGGCTGGGGGTCAGGAAGGAAGGGACAGGGACAGCCTCTGCTCACTGTGCCCTGGGATAGGCCAAGGGGCAATGGATGGAAACTGCAGCACAGGAGGTTCCAGCTCAACATGAGGAGGAACTTCTTGCCTGTGAGGGTCCCAGAGGCCTGGAGCAGGCTGCCCAGAGAGGTTGTGGAGTCTCCTTCTGTGGAGCCTTTCCATCCCTGTCTGGATGTGTTCCTGTGTGACCTGTGCTGGATTCTCTGCTCCTGCTCTAGCAGGGAGGTTGGAGTCAAAGGTCACAGAATCAAACAGGTTGGAAGAGACCTCCAAGGTCATCAATTCCAACAGATTACCCAACCCTAACTGGTCAATGAGACCATGGAATTATGTGCCTCATCCAGCCTCTTCTTAAACACCTCCAGGGATGGGAATTCCACCACCTCCCTGGGCAGCACATTCCAATGGCAAATCTCTCTTGCTGAGAAGAATTCCCCCTCTGCCTGGCTGCTCTCAGCCACTCTGACCCCAGCCTGTAGCACTGCATGGGGTTGCTGTGGCCAATGTGTAGGCCAATCCCATTGTGTTTCTTTCCATCTTCTGGTGCCAGGGTCAGTCTGGTGGAGCATTAGATTTAGAAATCATGTCAGTGGGGAATTGTGAAGCACAAGAAGCCAGGCCCAGCCACCTTAGCTTGCTCCAGATGTTCCAAAGCAGCTCGCTGCAGCACCTTTGCAAGGCTAATGGGAACTCAACACTTCAACAAACAAACCAAATGGGGAAAAAAGGAAAAGAGAAGGGGGAAAAAAAGCACATCTCAAAGGGAAGACAGAGAGAGCTCCTCTGCTTCAAGGGATTTCATCTTTCAGTGTTTCCCATTGGGGTCGGCAATTCTCCAAGCTTTTGTACCTGCATCCAAATTACATTTCCTACACACCTCTATGTTTTAATTCCACTAGGAAAGCAAGAAAATGGAGAGCATGGAGAGCACCTCAGAAGAGCCTTCCAGGACTGAGCAAATGGAAAATGAAAAAGGAAAAGAAGGCAAAGGAAGTGTCTCAATGTCCTTCTTGAACTGAGGAGCCCAGAACTGGACACAGGACTCAAGGTGTGGCCTAAACAATGCACAATCCCCTCCTCCAGATCATCAGTGATGCAGGCCAGGATGCCATTGGACCTCCTGGCTGCCTGGGCACACTGCAGGCTCATGTTCAGCCTACCATCAACCAGCGCCCCCAGGTCCCTCTCTGCCTGGCTGCTCTCAACCACTCTGACCCCAGCCTGTAGCACTGCCTGGGGTTGTTGTGGCCAATGTGCAGAACCTGGCACTTGGATGTGTTCAATCTCCTGCCCTTGGACTCTGCCCATCTGTCCAGCCTGTCGAGGTCCCTCTGCAGAGCCTCTCTACCCTCCAGCAGATCAACTCCTGCCCCCAGCTTGGTGTCATCTGCAAATGTACTGAGGATGGACTCAATGCCCTCATCCAGATCATCAATGAAGATGTTAAAGAGCACAGGGCCCAGCACTGCTCCCTGGGGCACACCACTGGGGCCTGGCTGCCAGCTGGCTGTGGCACCATTCACCACCACTCTCTGGGCTCAGCCTCCAGCCAGTTCCTAACCCAGCTCAGAGTGCTGCTGTCCAAGCCAGGGGCTGACAGCTTGGCCAGCAGTTTGCTGTGGGGGACAGTGTCAAAGGCCTTGCTGAAGTGCAGGCAGACCACATCCACAGCCTGCCCCACATCCACCTGGCAGTCACCTGATCATAGAAGGAGATCAGGTTGGTCAGGCAGGACCTGCCCTTGCTGAATCCATGCTGGCTGGGCCTGATCCTTTGCCACCCTGCAGGTGTGCAGGGATTGAAGGACCCCATGCCAAGTGATCTTTATTTTTCTCCTGCTCTAAACACTTCCTGAAATGTTGTTCTCTATTAATCTTCACACATCCTTTAAGGATGAAGACATGAAGTCCTGTCCTTGTGAATTTAAACCAATTTCACTTTACCCTGGTAGAATGAAAAGACATTAAAGAGGAGGTAGATGAAACCCAGGTTGCCTTTATAATTGCAGAGCAAGGTGAAGTACCTGTGGCTTTAATGAGATTCTGAGCCTTCAGATTTCATTCCTCTTTTTAGTGTGATGGGGCAAAAATTAGAAGTGCCCTCCACGTGCCCCAGAAAGCTTCCAGCAGGTGGGTTGGGCTCACTGGCTTGTTAAGAAGGGTAAAGGAACAGCCATGTTCCCATCATCTGCTTCATCTTTCTTCTCTTTGGCTAGCTGCCCAACCTGCTTCACCTTACCAACCTGATCCTGCTTCAGGCAGGTTGAACCAACTGGTGATTGAAGGGAAGGCAGTTATTAACCACTGCTCTCTGGCTCAGAAATAAGCATGTCCTCTTTACACTGCCCAGGGGACTTCTTGCTGCTGAAGCGGTGTCAGAGCAGGAAGCTGGGGAGAAATAGGAAGCAAAGGGCAGCAGGACTGGAGAAAATCCTACTAAACAGTCCAAGTTGTCTTAAATGTGCACTGAAGGCCTCCTTTCATAGAACCATAGAATCACAGAACCAACCAAGCTGGAAAAGACCTCAAACATCATCAAGTCCAACCTGTCATCCAACACCTCCTGACAACTAAACCATGGCTCCAAGTGCCACATCCAATCCCCTCTTGAACACCTCCAGGGATGGGCACTCCATCACCTCCCTGGGCAGCACATCCCCATGGCCAATCTCTCTTGCTGGGAAGAATTTCTTCCTAACATGCAGTTTAAACCTCCCCTGGCACAGCTTAAGACTGTGTCCTCTTGTTCTGGTGCTGGCTGCCTGGGAGAAGAGACCAAGTCCCTCCTGGCTACAACCTCCCTTCAGGGAGTTGTAGAGAGCAATGAGGTCTCCCCTGAGCCTCCTCTTCTCCAGGCTAAGCAACCCCAGCTCCCTCAGCCTCTCCTCACAGGGCTGTGCTCAAGGCCTCTCCCCAGCCTCATTGCCCTTCTCTGGACACCTTCAAGTCTCTCAATGTCTTTCGTAAACTGAGGAGCCCAGAACTGGAGACAGGACTCAAGGTGTGGCCTAAGCAGTGCTGAGCACAGGGCAGAATCACTTCCCTGCTCCTGCTGGCCAAGCTGCATCCTGATGCAGGCCAGGATGCCATTGGCCTTCTTGTCCTCCTGGACACACTGCTGGCTCATGTTCAGCTGCTGTCCACCAGTACCCCCAGGTCCCTTTCTGCCTGGCTGCTCTCCAGCTACTCTGACCCCAGCCTGTAGCACTGTGGCCAAAGTGCAGCACCTGACACTCAGACTTGTTGAATGCCATCCTGTTGGCCTCTGCCCATCTGTCCAGTTGGTTGAGGTCCCTCTGCAGAGCCTCTCAACCCTCCAGCAGATCAACTCCTGCCCCCAGCTTGGTGTCATCTGCAAATTTACTGCTGATGGACTCAGTGCCCTCATCCAGATCATCAATAAAGATACTGAACAGGCTGGGGCCCAAGACTGATCCCTGGGGGACACCACTGGTGCCTGGCTCAGAAGACACTGCAACCAGAGCTGCACTGAGGAGAGACATTCGGAAAGGTGGAATGTTCACTTCCTAACATCTGTATAAAGGAACTTTTCCACACATAGGGTGTCCATTGCAAGTGTGTCAGCCCTCCTTCCAACAGCAACTATCATAACCTTGGCAGTGGGGTAGCTTCAGCCTTGGTTTGCAAACCCACAGCTCTTTTCAGTCCCTTGTTTTGATTCTAATGAAGGAATTTAAACAGCTTTGGATCCTTTCCCTGGGCAATGGTTGGGAAGTGGAGGAAGGTGGATTGAGGTTGGACATCAGGAGGAAGTTCTTTCCAGTGACAGTGGTGAAATACTGGCACAAGGCTTTGCCCAGAGATGTGGTTGAGGCTCTCCACAGGTCAAAATTGGTGGGGCCTTGAGCAACCTGACCTAATTGGAGCTGTGTCTCCTCACTGCAGGGGGCTTGGACAAGGTATTGCCAAGTGTGGAAACACCAAAACTAGAAAACATTTTGCCTGCTTTAAGTACTGCTCATTGTTGACATTCTTACAGGGATTAGGTGGAAGGGACAGGGAGGTGGTGGAAGCCTCCTGCCTGGAGGTGTTTGCAGCCAGGCTGGATGTGGCTGTGAGCAACCTGCTGTGGTGTGAGGTGTCCCTGCCCATGGCAGGGGGGTTGGAACTGGCTGAGCCTTGAGGTCCCTTCCAACCCTAACAGTTCTGTGATTCATTCTGAAGACAATCAGAAGCATGTGGGAAAAGAAGAATCAGAGCCATGGCTCCAGTCCCACTCACCTGCATCCCTCTTTGCTTTCCTGTACTTCAAGCATACAGGATGTACCTGGTGGCCCTGTTGAGCCAAAGGGTTATTGGTGTGGCAGTGGAGAAAGCAGGTGGTTTACTTCATTTAGGAAAGCCCTTTTTCATTGGAAATGCTAAAAAGCAGGTGGGGGTTAAAAAAAGGGGAAGGGGGAAGTAGTTTCAGTTTGAGTTTTGGTACAAAAAAGAACTTTTCATTGCTCTTGGCAGTGACCTCAGCTTCCAGGAGGAGGTGTGGGACTTGCAGCATTTCACAGCACTAGCTGATCAGGAGTGGCATCAACCTGGCTTTAGTAGAAGCTCATTTCAGCTTTATCAGCCAGAAGAGAGTCAAAGTGACATGACACATATGAATGGTACAACAACTGAGAGACTGCATTAAAGAATCTAAAGGGGGGTGGGGAGGGAAGGGCAAGAGAAAGCCAAACCTTCCTAAAGGTTCAGGTCAGAATGTAGAGGGAATAATAACTGCAGAGCTGCCACTTGTTTGCCACTTCCAGTTCTGATAGAAACCAATGCAATTTGAGACCTTAACACTGCAGTACAGAGAAACCATCCTAGCACCACAGGTAATTAAAAGCCATAGCTTGCCACAAAGACAGCAGAGTCACAAGTTCTGCATGGGACAGCAATGTGCCCTGGGGGCTAAGAAGGCCAAGGGGGTCCTGGGCTGCATTCAGAGGAGTGTGTCCAGCAGAACCAGGGAGGTTCTCCTCCCCCTCTACTCTGCCCTGCTGAGACCCCACCTGAAATATTGCATCCAGCTCTGGGCTCCCCAGGTCAGGAGGGACAGGGATCTGCTGGAGAGAGTCCAAGGGAGGCTGCAAGGCTGCTGAAGGGACTGCAGCACTGCCTGGGGAGGAGAGGCTGAGAGCCCTGGGGCTGTTGAGTCTGGAGAGGAGAAGGCTGAGAGGGATCTGATCAATGTCTCTCAAGAGCTGAGGGCTGGGGGTCAGGAAGGAAGGGACAGGGACAGCCTCTGCTCACTGTGCCCTGGGATAGGCCAAGAGGCAATGGATGGAAACTGCAGCACAGGAGGTTCCAGCTCAACATGAGGAGGAACTTCTTGCCTGTGAGGGTGCCAAAGCCCTGGAGCAGGCTGCCCAGAGAGGTTGTGGAGTCTCCTTCTGTGGAGCCTTTCCATCCCTGTCTGGATGTGTTCCTGTGTGACCTGTGCTGGGTTCTGTGCACCTGCTCTGGCAGGGGGCTTGGACTGAAAGAGGCTGGGGAGGGGTCTGGAGCACAGCCCTGTGAGGAGAGGCTGAGGGAGCTGGGGTTGCTTAGCCTGCAGAAGAGGAGGCTCAGGGGAGACCTTCTTGTTCTCCAAAACTATGTGAAGGGTGGTTGTAACCAGGTGGGGGTTGGTCTCTTCTCCCAGGCAACCAGCACCAGAACAAGAGGACACAGTCTCAAGCTGTGCCAGGGGAAGTTTAGGCTGGAGGTAAGGAGAAAGCTCTTCACAGAGAGAGTCGTTCACCATTGGAATGTGCTGCCCAGGGAGGTGGTGGAGTCCCCATCCCTGGAGGTGTTCAAGAGGGGATTGGATGTGGCACTTGGTGCCATGGTCTAGTCATGAGGTCTGTGGTGACAGGTTGGACTTGATGATCTTTGAGGTTTCTTCTTGGAATGGTCAGAGTTTATACTTTCACAGAAGCACAGCTGGAAGGGACCTCCACAGCTCATCCAGTCCAATCCCTCTGCACTCAGCAGGGATGTCCCCAACTAGATCAGGTTGCCCCAGGTCTTGTTGAGTGTCACCTTGAATATCTCCAGGGATGGGACCCCAACCACCTCCCTGGGCAACCTGTCCCTGTGTTCCACTATCCTTATCATACAGAACTTGTTCCTCACATCCAAGCTCAATCTGCTCTGCTCTAGTCTGAAGCCATTGTCCCTGCTCCTGTCCCTGCAGGCCTTTGCAAACAGTCTCTCTGCAGCCTTCTTGCAGCCTCCTTCAGGTCCTGGCAGGCTGCTCTTAGGTCTCCCTGGAGCCTTTTCTTCTCCAGGCTGAACACCCCTAGCTCCCTCAGCCTTTCTAGCCTTCCATTTTGCTTCATGCTTTAAAGCAGCCAGTATTTAATTTTCCCTATAAAAATCTGCTTCTTTTTACTGACTTCCTCTTTAATGCATCGTGCTGGAGGAGCTGGGCTGCCAACCACATCGAGTGCACTAGTGAGAGGCAGCCTCTTGCCTGATACTTAATGAGATAATGCTTCTGTTTCATTACATGAAGGATTGGTGCTAGCACAGATAATGCACTGACTCTCCTAATGCTCTTAACTCCTGAGCAGCAGCTGTTCCAGCCCTTGCTAATTCTGCTTCTAATCCCCTTTCTTCCTTATGCAACTGGGAACAAACGGAGTGTGCAGCCTTCCCATTGCTATCAGCTTTGTCTTTACTTGAGGGTTGGCTTAGCTAAAGCTCTCTCCCCTTTATTTCCACAAATTACAGGCTCATTACTACCCTTGCTCTCTCTCCTCTTCTTTCACTGTTTCCCCCCAAACCA
>NW_027142404.1:2140468-2216194 GCF_026170545.1 Melanerpes formicivorus
GTTGCAGTGAACCCCAAAGGCCTCTCTTTGCCTTAGCAAAGGCTGATCACCCCAGGCAGAGTGTGGCCAGCAGGAGCAGGGAAGTCATTGTGCCCTGTGTAGTACTCGGCACTGGTTAGGCCACACCTTGAGTCCTGGTGTCCAGTTCTGGGCTCCTCAGTTTAAGAAGGACATTGAGAGACTTGAAGGTGTCCAGAGAAGGGCAACAAGGCTGGGGAGAGGCCTTGAGCACAGCCCTGTGAGGAGAGGCTGAGGGAGCTGGGGTTGTTTAGCCTGGAGAAGAGGAGGCTCAGGGGAGACCTCATTGCTCTCTACAACTACCTGAAGGGAGGTTGTAGCCAGGTGGGAGTTGGTTTCTTCTCTCTAGCAACCAGCACCAGAACAAGAGGACACAGTCTCAAGCTGTGCCAAAGGAAGTTTAGCCTCGAGGTGAGGAGAAAGTTCTTCACTGAGAGAGTCATTCACCATTGGGATGTGCTGCCCAGGGAGGTGGTGGAGTCCCCATCCCTGGAGGTGTTCAAGAGGGGATTGGATGTGGCACTTGGTGCCATGGTCTAGTCATGAGGTTCTGTGGTGACAGGTTGGACTTGATGGTCTTTGAGGTCTCTTCCAACCTTGGTGATTCTGTGATTCCTGCAGAAAGCTGCTGTGAGCCTGCCCCCCTAAAGGGTGCAGAGGAAACAGGAGAATTGCAGTCTCCTGAGGGTTTCCAGTTGCTGTGTTTGCTAACCAGCCTCAGCTCAAGCCACTCATTCGTCGAAGCAGAGTGCACCCTTTCTCCTCTCACGAGCTCCTGGCAGGGCATCACAGAATCACACAACTCTCTTGGCTGGAAAAGACTTAGTTTGATCTGTTTTGGAATCAAGGTCTGTTTTGATCCAAGGTCATCAACTTCAACTGTCAGCCCAACACCACTATGGCCATTAAAATATGTCCCAGAGTGCCATGGCCACAGGTTTCTTGAACACCTCCAGGGACAGAGACTCCACCACCTCCCTGGGCAGCCTGTGCCAATGCCTGACCCCCTCTTGCAGGAAAGAAGTAGTTCCTAATCTCCAATCTAACCCTCCCCTCTCAGAATCTCAGGCCATTTTCTCTTGTCCTAACACCTGATACTAGGGAGATGAAACCAACCTCCACCTCACCCCAACCTCCTTCCAAGGAGTTGCAGAGAACAATGAGGTCTCCCCTCAGCCTCCTCTTCTCCGGACTACAACATCCATTCTGTCAGCCACTCCTCTCCAGACTCTCCACCAGCTTTGCTGCCTGTTTCTCCAGCAACTCAATGCTCCTCTTGTAGGGAGGAGCCCCAGACTGAAGGCAGTGTTTGAGCTGTGGCCTCAGCAGTGCCTGGGCACACAACCTTCACAAAGCAACATCCATACATGATGATAATTTGCATAACACTGGCCACCACCACCTGTGAAGCGGTGCAGCCTCAAGGGTGCTGCTTGAGAAGCTCTTCAAGGCTGAAGCTTCCTGAACAAACTTTTCCTATTAAAAGAACCATGCAACAGCCCTTTTGAAGCTCCCTCTCTGTGGTAGCTTTAAGTTATGCCTTTAATATTTATTCACAGGTGTCTGGGTCCAGAGAGGGAAAGAGCCTCAGTTGTTTTGAATCTTCCCCTCTTGGGAAATGAGAGGCACAAAGGAGGCCAAAACATCAACAGCCTGGCTATTGATTACACAAATAAAGTGGATGGATCAGAAGGGGAGAGAGGGAAAATAGAGAGGGAGAGAAGAGAGAGAGAGAAGAGGAAAGGAATTATTCTACCACACACCTCACTCCTCCAAGCCAGTTTGAGTCTGTGGAGGAAAGGTGCTGCAGGAGATGTTGGGGCTGGAGAGAAAGGCTGCTGAGGCTTGGGCTGTAGCAGAGATGTGCTCCTCTGGGCCTCTTCGGCTCCATGAGCTGCAGCAGGTGGGACTTAGGGCATGGAGAGAGGGTTCTGCTTCTTCCAGGCTCCATGGGGATGTCTCTGTCATTTTTCCTCTCCTGGTATTCTCTCAGTTTTCCTACTCAGCAGCATTGTCCTTCTCCTGTGTTTTCCTTCAGCTGTGTTTTTGGTTCTGTGTTTTTCTTCTCCTGAGCCAGTAGTTGCTCAAGTCTTTTATACAGATTTCAGTCCTTAGCTATGTGTCCAAGTATTGTCCCCCAGGAAATCAGGGCCCAGGTGGTGAATCCATTGCCTCACCATCCTCCCTTCCCAGGGTACCTGATGGGTCTTGTCTGATGCATATTCCCGAGGCTGGCCTGGGTGCATTGTTGTGAGGGCAGCTGTGGTCCAGTGAGCAAGGTTATCCTTGCACCTTCCCAAGAGTCCTTCCAGTGGCTCTGCCCAGCACACATCAGCTATTGCCTGGGCAAGCAGCAAAGGTGATTTTGTCTTTGTTGAGTCACACCAGGACAGACAAGCTTTGGTCTCTCACAACAGGTCTTGAACAGGAAGTAGTAAAATGTAAGCAAACCACCCCTGGGTGTGAAAAGGGAAATAAAGATAATTCTAAGCAATTCCTTTGGGAGAGCTAAGGGACTAAACCCAGTTGTACCAAAACAATCTCTTCTCTCTCTTCTTGCTGCTTCACTCTGGGAGAGATACTAACTGCATTCTACTTGACTTTGGCTACATTGTTGTAGTTCAGTCTAACTTCTCTCTGCTCCTATCTGTTGTCCCTTTTGTCTGGGAGGCTGAGGGGGAAACAAGGAGAGAGCAGCAGGTAGCTTCCCCTGGTCTCTGGCCAGGGGGATCCTTGTGCTGTTTGTCAATTGCAAATTAGAATGGAATGGAATGGAATGGAATGGAATGGAATGGAATGGAATGGAATGGAATAGAATAGAATAGAATAGAATAGAATAGAATAGAATAGAATAGAATAGAATAGAATAGAATAGAATAGAATAGACCAGGTTGGAAGAGACCTCCAAGATCATCGTGTCCAACCTATCAACCAATCCAACACCACCTAATCAACTAACCCATGGCACCAAGCACCCCATCAAGTCTCCTCCTGAACACCTCCAGGGATGGTGACTCCACCACCTCTCCAGGCAGCACATTCCAATGGGCAATCACTCTCTCTGTGTAGAACTTCTTCCTAACACCCAGCCTAAACCTCCCCTGGCACAGCTTGAGACTGTGTCCTCTTGTTCTGGTGCTGGCTGCCTGGGAGAAGAGACCAACCTCTGCCTGTCTACAAACTCCCTTCAGGTAGTTGGAGAGCGCAAGAAAGTCTCCCCTGAGTCTCCTCTTCTTCAGGCTAATACCTATAATGTTGAAGCTCCTGGATATTTTGTACACATCCATTTTATTCCATTGTAGGTTGTAGTTTTGCCTATAAATACAGCTTCCATTTGCTTCCATTTGCTTCCATTTTCCTTTTGCAAAGGTAGTGATGGGGGGGGGGGGGGGAGGAATTTCAACCCACCACACCCTTCTAAAGGGCTTTCCAGCAAAGGACTCCTTCAAGAGAGATACTACCACACACCTCTTCGTTGGTTGAACTCAATGACCTCAGATGTCCTTTCCAACCAAAGCAATTCTGTGACTCAAGATCGCCTCCTCTTCCTCATTTCACTGGGTAAAACTCATGAAGTAGTTCAAGCTCCCACAGCACAAGGGGCAGGGCTTTGCTTTCTGCCCTCTCCCAAGCTTTGAGAGCAGCAGCAGATGCTCTTTCTCCTTTCATTTCCTCCAACACAGCAAAAGCCTCATTTGTAAGCACTGCAGAGAGAGTCCTACCTTATTGCAGAGCTCCTTCCTGGCCTTTTGACACTCACTGTTTGATATCAGCAAGGAATAATCCTCAGGGTGGCAGGATCCCTGTGTGCAGCGGGGAGGGAGATGCACTCCTCCGCCTCGCTCGGGCGCAGGACCGCCGCCGCGCTCCTCCGGTAGCTGTCAGCCACATCAGCCTTAATTAGATCCAAAGGCCCAAGGTGTCCCTTCACAACACAATGAAAGGGAGTGAGATGGCCCTGAGTGACTGCCTGTGGGACCAAGCTCTTCCTGAAGTATCCAGCTATTGCTGGGATTACTTTCATTTCACAAATCACCCTCACAGCTCCTAACATTGAATAAAAGGCATTAAGAAAACACCTCTACATACACATACAAAGGAAGGCTCAGATTCTATAGGACTACAATCAGGGAGAGGCTTTTCCATCTCTGTAGAATAGAATAGAATAGAATAGAATAGAATAGAATAGAATAGAATAGAATAGAATAGAATAGAATAGAATAGAATAGAATAGAATAGACCAGGTTGGAAGAGACCTTCAAGATCATTGAGTCCAACCTATCATCCAACACCACCTAATCAACTAAACCATGGCACCAAGCACCCTACCAAGTCTCCTCCTGAACACCTCCAATGATGGTGACTCCACCACCTCCCCAGGCAGCACATTCCAATGGGCAATCACTCTCTCTGTGTAGAACTTCCTCCTAACCTCCAGCCTAAACCTCCCCTGGTACAGCTTGAGACTGTGTCCTCTTGTTCTGGTGCTGCTTGCTAGAGAGAAGAGACCAACCTCTGCCTGTCCACAATTTCCCTTCAGGGAGTTGTAGAGAGCAATAAGGTCTCCCCTGAGCCTCCTCTTCTCCAGGCTAAGCAACCCCAGCTCCCTCAGCCTCTCCTCACAGGGCTGTGTTCCAAAACCCTCCCCAGCTTCCTTGCCTTTCTCTGGACACCTTCCAGCAAGTCAACCTCCTCCCTAAACTGAGGGCCCCAGAACTGGACACAGGACTCAAGGTGTGGCCTAACCAGTGCAGTGTACAGGGGCAGAATGACCTCCCTGCTCCTGCTGGCCACACTATTCCTGATGCAGGCCAGGATGCCATTGGCCCTCCTGGCTGCCTGGGCACACTGCAGGCTCATGTTCAGCCTACCTTCGACCAGTACCCCCAGGTCCCTCTCTGCCTGGCTGCTCTCAGCCACTCTGACCCACAGCCTGTAGCACTGCCTGGGGTTGCTGTGGCCAATGTGCAGCACCTGGCACTTGGATGTGTTCAATCTCCTGCCCTTGGCCTCTGCCCATCTGCCCAGCCTGTCCAGGTCCCTCTGCAGAGCCTCTCTACCCTCCAGCAGATCAACTCCTGCCCCCTGCTTGGTCTCACCTGCACATTTACTGATGATGGACTCAATGCCCTCATCCAGATCATCAATGAAGATGTTAAAGAGCACAGGGCCCAGCACTGATCCCTGGGGCACACCACTGGTGCCTGGCTGCCAGCTGGATGTGGCACCATTCACCAGTAGACTAGACTAGACTAGACTGGAAAAGAATAGAATAGAATAGAATAGAATAGAATAGAATAGAATAGAATAGAATAGAATAGAATAGAATAGAATAGAATAGACCACGTTGGAAGAGACCTTCAAGATCATCGTGTCCAACCTATCATCCAGCACCACCTAATCAACTAACCCATGGCACCAAGCACCCCATCAAGTCTCCTCCCGAACACTTCCAGTGACAATCTTTGTTCAAATTCTGCTTCTTCTCTCAAACTACTTCAGTTGGGAGAATCACAGAAGCAGAAATCAGTTTAAAAAGCATCAGCCAGAATTAGAATGCTCTGGGTTGGAAGTGACCTCCACAGCTCATCCAGTCCAATCCCCTGCAGCCAGCAGGGAGATGCCCTGCTAGATCAGCTGTCCTAGAGCCCTATTGTGCTTCACCTTGAACATCTCCAGGGATGGAGCATCAACCACCTCCCTGGGCAACCTGTTCCAGTGTTCCACCAGCCTCATAGTAAAGAACTTGTTCTTAACACCCTATCTGAACTGCTCTTCTTGGCTTTATTCCAATGCAAGTGTCTGTGCCTGTGCATTTTGTAAGCACACAAACACCTGAATTTCATAGAATCATAGAACAGCTCATGCTGGAAGAGACCTCAGAGATCATCTAATCCAACCTCCCTGCCATGGGCAGGGACACTTCTCAGCCAGCCCAGGTTACTTAAGGCCACATCCAACCTGGCCTGGAACATCTCCGGAGAGGGACATCCACAACCTCTCTGGACAACCCACACCAGACTCTTGACACCCTCCTAGTGAAGAATTTATTCCTAAGATCCAATCTAAACCTATTCTCCTACAATTTCAATCAATTTACCCTTGTCCTTGTGAGCTCAGGTGGCCATGAAGGCCAACGGTATCTTGGCCTGGATAAGGAATGGTGTGAACAGCAAAAGTAGGGAACTGATCCTACCCCTGTAGGCAGTGCTGCTGAGGCCACCCTTGAATGCTGGGTTCAGTCTTGTGCCCCTCATTGCAAGAAACACATTGAGAGGATGGAGCAGCTCCAGAGGAGAACAATGAAGCTGGGGAAGGGTCTGGAGAGCAGGGCTGGGGAGGAAAGGCTCACGGAACTGGAGCTATTTAGTCTGGAGAGAAGGAGGCTGAGGGGAGACCTCATTGCTCTCCGCAGCTCCCTGATAGGAGGCTAGAGTGAGGTGGGAGTTGGCCTGCTCTTGACAATATCTGGTGATAAGATGAGAAGAAATAGAATAGAATAGAATAGAATAGAATAGAATAGAATAGAATAGAATAGAATAGAATAGAATAGAATAGAATAGAATAGAATAGAATAGAGTAGAATAGCATAGCATAGCATAGCATAGAATAGACCAGGTTGGAAGAGACTTCCAAGATCATCACATCCAACCTATCATCCAACACCTCCTAAACAACTAACCCATGGCACCAAGCACCCTATCAAGTCTCCTCCTGAACACCTCCAGGGATGGTGACTCCACCACCTCCCTGGGCAGCACATCCCAATGGGCAATCACTCTCTCTGTGTAGAACTTCCTCCTCACCTCCAGCCTAAACCTCCCCTGGCACAGCTTGAGACTGTGTCCTCTTGTTCTGGTGCTGCTTGTCTGGGAGAAGAAACCAACGCCCACCTGGCTACAACCTCCCTTCAGGGAGTTGTAGAGAGCAATGAGGTCTCCCCTGAGTCTCCTCTTCTCCAGGCTAAGCAACCCCAGCTCCCTCAGCCTCTCCTCACAGGGCTTCTGTTCCAAACCCCTCCCCAGCTTTGTTGCCCTTCTCTGGACACCTTCCAGCAAGTCAACCTCCTTCCTAAATTGAGGGGCCCAGAACTGGACACAGGACTCAAGGTGTGGCCTAACCAGTGCAGGGTACAGTGTTCTCTCCTCAAGTTGCACCTGGAGAGGTGTAGGTTGGACATTAGGAGCAATTCCTTTGCTGCAAGAGGGATCGGGGATTGGAGCAGGCTGCCCAGGGAGGTGGTGGAGTCCCCATCTCTGGGGAGGTGCAAGAACCCTGTGGCCATGGGGGTGTTGGGCTGACAGCTGCAGTCGATGGTCCCAGGGTACAAGGTAAGTGCAGGGATGGCACTTTGGGGCATAGTTTGGTGGCCATGGTGGTGTTGGGCTGGCAGTTGACCTTGATGGCCTTGCATGTCTTTTCCAACCCAAATGATTCTCTGCCCTGTCCACTCAGGTGCTAATGGCCTTTCACCACAGCCTTCACAGTCTCACAGTATCACAGTGTCGCTAAGGTTGGAACAGACCTTGAGGGTCATCGAGTCCAACCTGTCACCACAGACCTCATGACTAGACCATGGCACCAAGTGCCACATCCAATCCCCTCTTGAACACCTCCAGGGATGGGGACTCCACCACCTTCCTGGGCAGCACATCCCAATGGTGAACGACTCTCTCAGTGAAGAACTTTCTCCTCACCTCCAGCCTAAACTTCCCCTGGCACAGCTTGAGACTGTGTCCTCTTGTTCTGGTGCTGGTTGCCTGAGAGAAGAGACCAACTCCCACCTGGCTACAACCTCCCTTCAGGTAGTTGGAGAGAGCAATGAGGTCTCCCCTGAGCCTCCTCTTCTCCAGGCTAAGCAACCCCAGTTCCCTCAGCCTCTCCTCACAGGGCTGTGCTCCAGACCCCTCCCCAGCCTTGTTGCCCTTCTCTGGACACCTTCAAGTCTCTCAATGTCCTTCTGAAACTGAGGAGCCCAGAACTGGACACAGGACTCAAGGTGTGGCCTAACCAGTGCTCAGCACAGGGCACAATGACTTCCCTGCTCCTGCTGGCCACACTGTTCCTCATGCAGGCCAGGATGCCTTTGGCCTTCTTGGCCGCCTGGGCACACTGCTGGCTCATGTTTAGGCAGCTGTCAATCAGCACCCCCAGATCCCTCTCTGTTTGGCAGCTCTCAGCCACTCTGACCCCAGCCTGTAGCACTGCCTGGGGTTGCTGTGGCCAAAGTGCAGCCCCTGGCACTTGGATGTGTTCAATCTCCTGCCTCTCTGTTTGGGAGCTTCCTCGCTGTGCAGGAAGGAAAAGCCCTTGCTGATGTTCCTGATGAGAAGCTTTGCTACTGAGTAGAAAGTTCCCTTTCCAAGTGGTCCAGTCCAATCCTGGCACCACCACCAAAACCAAAATTGTTTAAATTTAGTTAAAACTCCAGAATTTAATCCTTTGGCTGATTGCTTCCTCCCCTGCTTCCCAGGAGGTACCACTTGCCGTGCTCAGCAGGCTTTCCCAGGCAGCTAGAAATGATGTTTTTCATAAGGATTAGTAATCCATGGCACATTAGCAATTTGCCTAAGGTCTGATAGCTAGGAAATTGATTTTGCAAGTGATTTGAGCTGAGCTGTGTGGGCTGCAGCAGCTACCCTGCCGCTGCCACTCTCAAGGCCCCGTGCCAGGCTGGGGAGCTGGGCAGAGGGGAACCACAGGACCTTCAACAAGGGCAAGTGCAGAGACCTGCCCCTGGGGAGGAGTAGCCTCCTGCACCACTGCAGGGGAGGGGTGACCTGCTGGAGAGCAACCCCCTGGGAGAGCTGGTGGAGAACAAGTTGCCCATGCCCAAGCAATGTGCTCTGATGGCCAAGGCAGCCAACAGCATTCTGGGATGCATTAAGAGGAGTGTGGCCAGCAGGTCATGGGAGGTCCTCCTGCCCCTTTTACTCTGCCCTGCTGAGGCCACACCTGGAGTACCGTGTCCAGTTCTGGCTCTGCAGTTCAAGTGTGACAGTGCCCAACACTGGGCTACAAAGGTGCTGAGGGGACAGGAGCATCTCTGTTGTAAGGGAAGCTGAGAGACCTATGGCTGTGTAGCCAGGAGAAGAGCAACCAGAGAGGGGATCTGGTCAATGCTGACCAGTGTGCAGGTCAAGCAGATTGGTCTGGGATCTGTGCAGTGGTGCCCAGTAAAGACCATGACAAGGGGCAGCAGGTACCAACTGGAACACAAGGACCTTCCACTTCCACAGAAGGAAAAGCTTCTGCCCTCTAAGGGTGCCAGACCTCTGGAGCAGGCTGCCCAGAGAGGTTGTGGGGACTCCTTCCCTGAGACTTATCAAACCCAGATGGCCATTGCGACCCTCTGCAGCCTGCTCTGGGCCACCCTGCTCTGGCAGGGAGCTTCAACTAGGTGATTTCTGGAGGACCCTCCCAAACCCTGCCATGCTGGCAGTCCTTAAGTCTTGCATTTTAATCTTTATCACTGGTCGGAATCAGGGCCTTGCACACACTGACTTCCTTTCAGAAGGACTATGGGATGGAGTCTAATTGGAATCCTGCATCCAGAGGGAGCCCTCAGGGGTCAGTCCTGGGACCACAGCTGCTCAAGGTATTCATCAATGACCTGGAGGAGGGCACAGAGGGCACTGCCAGCAAGTTTGCTGATGGCACCAAGCTGGGAGGAGTGGCTGACACAGGAGGCTTGTGCTGCACTTCAGCCAGACCTGGACAGGCTGAGAGCTGGGCAGGGAGAAATGGAATGGAATTCACCAAGGGCATGGGGAGAGTCTTGCACCTGGGAAAGAACAACCCCAGGGAGCAGGAGAGGTTGGGGACTGAGCTGGAGAGCAGGGAAGGGGAAAGGGACCTGGGGGTGCTGCTGGATGGGAGGGTGACCATTAGCCAGCAATGTGCTCTGGTGGCCAGGAAGGCCAATGGCATCCTGGGGTGGGTTAGAAGGGCTGTGGTGAGTAGACCGAGAGAGGTTCTCCTCCCCCTCTGCTCTGCCCTGCTGAGGCTACATCTGTGTCGGTATCAGTATCACTAAGGTTGGAAGAGAACTCAAAGATCATAGAGTCCAAGATGTCACCACAGACCTCATGACTAGAGTAGGGAGGACACTACTGCCCACTGCAGGCTTGTGTCCTCTGGAAGGCTCCCAGCTCTGGCATTCCACAGCTGTAAGCCTTACTTATGTGCAGCTCTGCTAATAGGGAGCACAGTCAGCTCAGTAGGCAGAGCATGAGACCCTTAATCTCAGAGTCGTGGGTTCAAGCCTGCAGTGGGCAGGCAGCAGTGTCTTCAGCCAGGAGGGCCAATGGCATCCTGGCCTGCATCAGGAGCAGTGTGGCCAGCAGGAGCAGGGAGGTCATTCTGCCCCTGTACACTGCACTGGTTAGGCCACACCTTGAGTCCTGTGTCCAGTTCTGGGCCCCTCAGTTTAGGAAGGAGGTTGACTTGCTGGAAGGTGTCCAGAGAAGGGCAACAAAGCTGGTGAGGGGTTTGGAGCACAGCCCTGTGAGGAGAGGCTGAGGGAGCTGGAGTTGTTTAGCCTGGAGAAGAGGAGGCTCAGGGGAGACCTCATTGCTCTCTCCAACTCCCTGAAGGGAGGTTGTAGCCAGGAGGGGGTTGGTCTCTTCTCCCAGGTAACCAGCACCAGAACAAGAGGACACAGTCTCAAGCTGTGCCAGGGGAGGTTTAGGCTGGAGGTTAGGAAGAAGTTCTACACAGAGAGAGTGATTGCCCATTGGAATGGGCTGCCCAGGGAGGTGGTGGAGTCACCATCCCTGGAGGTGTTCAGGAGACTTGACAGGGTGCTTGGTGCCATGGGTTAGTTGTTTAGGAGGTGTTGGATGATAGGTTGGACACAATGGTCTTGAAGGTCTCTTCCAACCTGGTCTATTCTATTCTATTCTATTCTATTCTATTCTATTCTATTCTATTCTATTCTATTCTATTCTATTCTATTCTATTCCATTCCATTCTGTTCTATTCCATTTTGTTCTGTTCCATTCCATTCCATTCCATTCCATTCCATTCCATTCCATTCCATTCCACCCTTCCTACCTCTGTAGCAAGCTGCTTTGTGAAACCCTATGTTAGAATCATTTATGAGCAAGCATCAGGGTAAATGCTGGGCTATGATATCCTCTGGCTTTGTTCATTATTCACCATGTTTGTGCAACTGCAAGGGAGCTCCTGATGGCTGATGTTTTATTCACACATTTATCCTGTCTTACAGAGCTGTTTTAGCAAGGAAAACCTTCCTCCCTCACCCCTCACCCCCCCATCTCTCCAGCCTAAACTCACAGGGCATCAGATGCTAAATTCTCTGGCATTCATTCTGGGTTTCTTTTGGTGAAAACATGGCAGCAACATCTCTCAGCTGGATCAACAGAGCCTTGGAATGGTTGGACATGATTGAAACTGGTTCCCATCTGTGACCCAAGGCCCTGAGCCTTAGAGATCCATAGAGAGGTTTGGGTGGGAAGGGACCTTGAAGATCATTCGGTTGCCACCCTCCCTGCCATAGGTGTGGGCCTGGGCTCCTCAGGCTTCCCTGCTCTCACCTTGCAGGCACTCAAGAGTGGACATTTGTAAAGCACACAAACAAGCCTCCAGCAAAGCTCACCCCCAGGTATCACAGTATCACCAAGGTTGGAAGAGACCTCAAAGGTCATCCAGTCCAACCTGTCACCACAGACCTCATGGCTAAACCATGGCACCAAGTGCCACATCCAATCCCCTCTTGATCCCCTCCCTGGTACCCCAGGGAACATCCCTGGAAAAGGCAGGAGGTGGGAATGTGCTCTCTGAGCAGTGGGCAGAGCTGACCCCTCAGGCAGGCCCTACACAGCAACCTGACCTTTTGTTGGAGCTTGCAGGGAGTCCTTGTGCCTGCAGGGCTCCAGCACCCATCCCTCCACCACCTCTGGCCCCTCCAATACACATCCCTGGCTTTGTCAGGCCAGCAGCTACCCGGGATGTGCTGGCACCACACCTCCCCAGCAGCTTTGTGTCGGGGGAGCAAAGGTGATGCTGTCTTTGTTGAGGTACATGTACAAGAGAGACAAGACTGAGTCTCTCACACAAGACTGAGTCTCTCATACAAGATGGAGCCTCCTACACATGTGTATGCCCAGACCCAGAGCACACTGTGCACCACTCCCAGCATGGCTTTTGCTGCACACTGCTGCACAGAATTTCAGAGTCACAGAATGTGAGGGGCTGGAAGGGGCTGGCTGAGCTTTGGGGACCTCCAAAGCTCAGCCAGTCCAAGCCCCCTGCCAGAGCAGCAGCACCCAGAGCAGATCACACAGCAACACAGCCAGGCAGGTCTTGAATAGCTCCACAGAGGGAGACTCCACAACCCCCCTGGGCAGCCTGCTCCAGGCTTCACAAGGGAGTCCACAAGGATTTACTGACTAAGGTTGGACTGTAAGGATGCAAATAATTACAGGTGACGTGTTTAAAATGCTCTGTGGTGGATGTGTTGTGGCCGCGTTACTGAAAGGTAGCAAATTGCAAGTGAATCTATGGTTAAGGCAAGACACAGAGTCACAGAATTGTCAAGGTGGGAAGGGACCTCAAGGCTCAGCCAGTCCCAACCCCCTGCCATGGCCAGGGACACCTCACACTGCAGCAGGTTGCTCACAGCCACCTCCAGCCTGGCTGCAAACACCTCCAGGCAGGAGGCTTCCACCACCTCCCTGGGCAACCTGTGCCAGGCTCTCACCACCCTCATGGGCAACAACTTCTTCCTAACTTCCAGTCTCAATCTCCCCATTTCTAATTCTGCTGCATCCCCCCCAGTCCTATCCCTCCCTGACACCCTCAAAAGTCCCTCCCCAGCTTGCTTGGAGCCCCCTGCAGATCCTGCAAGGCCACAATGAGGTCTCCTGGGAGCCTTCTCCTCTCCAGCCTGCACAACCCCAGCTCTCTCAGTCTGTCCTCACAGCAGAGCAGCTCCAGCCCTCTGCTCCTCCTCCTGGCCCTTCTCTGGACACCTTCCAGCACCTCCAGATCCTTCCTGGCACAGAGGCTCCAGAGCTGGCCCCAGAGCTGCAGCTGTGGTCTCAGCAGAGAGGAGCAGAGGGGCAGAATCCCCTCCCTGGCCCTGCTGGCCACACTTCTCTTGCTGCAGCCCAGGCTCTGCTTGGCTCTCTGGGCTGCAAGTGCTCCCTGCTGGCTCCTCTTCAGCTTCTCCTCCCCCAGCACCCCCAAGGCCTTTTCTTCAGGGCTACTCTGCAGCCAGTCCCTGCCCAGCCTATACCAGTGCCTGGGATTGCCCTGAGCCAGCTGCAGGACCTTGCCCTTGGTCTTGTTGAACTTCCTGAGGTTGTGCTGGGCCCAGCTCTGCAGCCTGCCCAGGTCTCTCTGGATGGATCCTTCCCTCCAGCTGTCAGCTGCACCACACAGCTTGGTGTCATCAGCAACCTGCTGAGGCTGCACTCAGTGCCCCTGTCCATGGCACCAACATGGGGGGAAGAAGCAAATTCTTCTCTTACAGCTTTGTAACTCCTAGTGGACACTATTGAAGGTCATCATTTAAACACAGCCTGCTCCAGTGCTCCCTGCAGTAGTGACCACTCCTAGCTGCAGAGAGCATACAGAGCCAGGTGGCCTTCACTGCCTGGATTTCAGATCACATAATGCACTGAGTCCACCGTCTCCTGCTAGCTTTTCTCCTCTTGGTGGTCAAACCCAGGGCACCCAATGCTTCAGAATGAGACTGCCTGCCTGCACCACAGTAAGAGCTGCTGGCAGAGGCAAAGGCTCTTCTCTTCCAAAGGGTTTATAGATTGCACAGAGTGCTGTGTGCTCTGCCACCCCTTGCCCACAGCAGTGATTCATGAGTTCATCTCCAGGAAGGCAGCAACAGAATCACTTTGCCACTGAGAAGTGATAACATCTTAGGGGGGGAAGAGGGTCACACTGCTGCTTGGGGAGTATCACACAACACAAAGCTCAAGCACTGTGAGGCTGTACAAATCCATCAAGTAGCTCTGAGAGAGGAGTCCTTGCTGCTGGGGCTCTGTCAGGCAGCAGTTTTTGCTTTGATTACATGAAGTCACTTCATCTGTCTGTCAGCATTGCATTGCCTGTAACTTTTCCCTCTTTCTCCTCAGGCCATGGAGTGAAGGATCAATCCTCCTCCAGCTGCATGCATAGCCTAAAAGAGAAACAAAACATCATGGCTTGGTCCCTTATTTTACACTCCAAAGGCCAGCTAAGCTCTGGAGAGGAGCACACTCACAAAGCCATTCAGACACGCATGCTCATCTCTCCCCAGGACAGCAGTGCTGACCTCTGCATGCACCACAGCTAAGTCCTTCTGGTGAGAACACCATTTTCAGGTCATGAGGCGGACAACTGTACCCCTGTAAATCAGGTGGCTTAAGGAACTGTAGCATCATCATGGACAGATGGGCAGAGTCCAACAGGATGGCATTCAAGTCCAAGTGCCAGGGGCTGCACTTTGGCCACAGCAACCCCAGGCAGAGCTACAGGCTGGGGTCAGAGTGGCTGAGAGCTGCCAAACAGAGAGGGACCTGGGGGTGCTGATTGACAGCTGCCTGAACATGAGCCAGCAGTGTGCCCAGGTGGCCAAGAAGGCCAATGGCATCCTGGCTTGGGAGTGTGGCCAGCAGGAGCAGGGAAGTCATTGTGCCCCTGTACTCTGAATTGGTTAGGCCACACCTTGAGTCCTGTGTCCAGTTCTGGGCCCTTCAGTTTAAGAAGGACATTGAGAGACTTGAAAGTGTCCAGAGAAGGGCAACAAGGCTGGGGAGGGGTCTGGAGCACAGCCCTGAGAGGAGAGGCTGAGGGAGCTGGGGTTGCTTAACCTGGAGAAGAGGAGGCTCAGGGGAGACCTCATTGCTCTCTACAACTCCTTGAAGGGAGGTTGTAGCCAGGTGAGGGTTGGTCTCTTCTCTCTAGCAAGCAGCACCCGAGCAAGAGGACACAGTCTCAAGCTGTGCCAGGGGAGGTTTAGGCTGGAAGTGAGGAAGAAATTCTTCCCAGACACATTGGCCATTGGGATGTGCTGCCCAGGGAGGTGGTGGAGTCACCATCACTGGAGGTGTTTAGGAAGAGTCTGGATGAGACACTTGGTGCCATGGTTGAGTTGATCAGATGGTGTTGGATCATAGGTTGAGCACGACGATCTTGAAGGTCTCTTCCAACATGGTCTATTCTATTCTATTCTATTCTATTCTATTCTATTCTATTCTATTCTATTCTATTCTATTCTATTCTATTCTATTCCATTCCATTCCATTCCATTCCATTCCATTCCATTCCATTCTCTACTTTGCACACTTTCACTGCATTCCACTACAGAGTGTAGTCTGTGCTTGTAAACACAGCTTCCATCTGCTTCCAGATGAGTTACTGGTGCCTGGTTCCTGTGAATGGGAAACTCCAGCCCACCACACAGGCTCCTCCACGTGGTGATGCATTCAGACTCTCTCAGCCCAGCCTTTGTTACTGTTACCACTTCCTGATCAATATCTGAGGAACTAACCCCAGAGCTTCCGTAGCAGCTGACAGAATTTCATCTCACAGGGGTCAGCTTGCACTAAGCCTCCCACATAAAAGGAATCTGTTGCAAGCAAGGCTAAAAATAGATTGAAAGTATTGACTAAATAGATTGCAACTGTGCTTAGAAACCAGGGAACCAGCTGGCACTCCCTGTTTCATTTGAAGGCAACTGAGTCAAAGAGATAGTGAGAAAATTGACTCCAATAGAATAGAATAGAATAGAATAGAATAGAATAGAATAGAATAGAATAGAATAGAATAGAATAGAATAGACCAGGTTGGAAGAGACCTTCAAGATCATTGTGTCCAACCTGTCATCCAACACCACCTAATCAACTAAACCATGGCACCAAGCACCCCATCAAGTCTCCTCCTCAACACCTCCAGGGATGGTGACTCCACCACCTCCCCAGGCAGCCCATTCCAATGGGCAATCACTCTCTCTGTGTAGAACTTCCTCCTCACCTCCAGCCTAAACCTCCCCTGGCACAGCTTGAGACTGTGTCCTCTTGTTCTGGTGCTGGTTGCCTGGGAGAAGAGACCAACCCCCACCTGGCTACAACCTCCCTTCAGGGAGTTGTGGAGAGCAATGAGGTCTCCCCTGAGCCTTCTCTTCTCCAGGCTAAGCAACCCCAGCTCCCTCAGTCTCTCCTCACAGGGCTGTGCTCCAGACCCCTCCCCAGCCTCCTTGCCCTTCTCTGGACACCTTCCAGCAAGTCAACCTCCTTCCTAAAATGAGGGGCCCAGAACTGGACACAGGACTCAGAGGAAACTGTCTTCGTGTCTGCCCCCCTGCTCACAGCAGTCTCACCTGCATTTTGCTTGCAACCCCTTGCAGACAAAACTCTCAGATGGTAAGAAAATGAGATCTAGAAACTCAGAGGCGGTGTTTCAAACCCACAATCCCACTGAGACATAGGAGAAATCATTACAGTACACAAAAATGCTGAGGGGGTTGGAGCAGCTCTGCTGTGAGGCCAGGCTGAGGGAGCTGGGGGTGTTCAGCCTGGAGAAGAGAAGGCTCCAGGCAGACCTAAGAGCAGCCTGCCAGGACCTGAAAGGGCTACAGGAATGCTGCAGAGAGGCTTTGCAGGGGCAGGAGCAGGGACTATGGCTTCAAATTAGAGCAGAGCAGATTGAGATTGGATGTGAGGAACAAGTTCTTTTGCCATGAAGTTGGTGGCACACTGGCACAGGTTGCCCAGGGAGGTGGTTGGGGCTCCATCCCTGGAGATATTCAAGGTGAGGCTGGACCTGGGCAACCTGATCTAGTTGGGGATGTTCCTGCTGAGTGCAGAGGGGTTGGAACTCTGGAGGTCACTTCCAGTCCAGAGCATTCTGTGAGTTACCCACATCAGTCTATTTTGTCCTCTTCTCAAGGTTTGTCCTTTGTTTTGCAGTCTGTTTTCACTTTCTATGAGATAAAAGCCAGGGATCAGGGTGCAGGGTTTGCTATGTGGTTTGCTCCCCCAGGCAGCTCTGTGTCTGGGTTAAGAAGGGTTGATGTGCTTACAAAATAAAACCCCCTTGAATCTTTTTGAGCTTTGTTGTTCTCATTGACTGGGAGTTCAGTGCTCAGCTGGGAGATTACCCTGTGGTTGAAATTGCTTAAGGAACAGAATAATGAGAAATAATTCTTAACCAAGGAGGAATATACAGCCTAAGCTGCTTTAATGTCCCTGACCATAACCCCCAGATAAACAGCTGATTCCATCTGCAGCTGGGAATCAATGGAGGGTAGAGGAGGAGGGAGCTGCCAGCTGAAATGCTGCTTGGAAATTGTCTTTACAAAGAAAGGAAGGAATAAAACACTTTGTTTCCCTTGCTTTTTATGGAACCATTAAGGGTGGAAAAGGCCTCTGAGATCACCAAGCCCAACCATCCACCCATCACCATCATGCTCACTAAACCATGCCCTGAAGGGCTGTGGCTATACATCTTAAAAGAGCTCTCCTCATTAAAAGACTCAAAACATCCAGAAGCAAAATTGAATCCTGGAAGACGAAGCACAGAAGAGAAAAATCAGAGAGCCACAGAGTGCCAGGGGCTGGGAGGGAGCTCCAGAGCTCAGCCAGGCCAACCCCCCTGCCAGAGCAGGAGCACCCAGAGCAGCTCACACAGCAACACAGCCAGGCAGGTCTTGAATAGCTCCACAGAGGGAGACTCCACAACCCCCCTGGGCAGCCTGCTCCAGGCTTCTCTCATCCTCACAGGGGAAAAATTCTTCCTCCTCTTTCCATGGCACTTCCTCTGCCTCAGCTTCCACCACTGCCCCTTGTGCTGGCATTGGGCATCCCCCAGCAGAGCCTGGCTCCAGCCTCTGGGCACTGCCCCTGCACAGCTTTAGCACCAGCAAGGAGCTCACCCTCAGGCTCCTCCTCTGCAAGCTCCAGAGCCCTCAGCTGCCTCAGGCTCTCCTCCTAAGGAAGATCTTCCACTGCCTGCAGCATCTTTGTGGCTCTGTGCTGGACTCTCTCAAGCTGTTCCCTTCTTGACCTGAGGGGCCCAGAACTGGACACAAGATTCCAGATGTGGCCTCAGCAGGGCAGAGCAGAGGGGCAGGAGAACCTCTCTTGACATACTCACCACAGCCCTTCTAACCCACCCCAGGATGCCATTGGCCTTCTTTGCCACCAGAGCACATTGCTGGCTCATGGTCATCCTCCCATCCCCCAGCACCCCCAGGTCCCTTTCCCCTTCCCTGCTCTCCAGCAGCTCAGTCCCCAACCTCTCCTGCTCCCTGTGGTTGTTCTTTCCCAGGTGCAAGACTCTCCCCTTGCCCTTGGTGAATTCCATTCCATTTCTCCCTGCCCAGCTCTCAGCCTGTCCAGGTCTGGCTGAAGTGCAGCACAAGCCTCCTGTGTCAGCCACTCCTCCCAGCTTGGTGCCAGCAGCAAACTTGCTGGCACCCTAAAGGAAGCCTTTTCCTTCAGCACATAAAGAACTTGCTTCTCTGCACATGATGCCCTCATAAAACAAGAGACATGCCACACCTGACTTGCTTCTAGTAAGCTACAGGATAACCTCCCTTCAGCTTCTCTAAGGTTGCACATCTTGGACAGTGAAAGTGCTGAAGTTTTTCACAGGGTTTCAGCTGAATTCTCATTTGGTCATTGCCTCTTTGCACCCAGGCTGTTCCAAGGCAAACACAACCCAAACCAACCCAACCCAAACCAAAGAGACCTTTCAAGCAGCTGGAAGATGACTTCCATTGTGACCTGTCATACCCTACTTGGGGAAGGTGGTGTCAAACTCTGCTGGGAGCGAGGAATTAAGTTGCTTCAAAGATGCCAGGGACTGAGAGGGAGCTTCCTCCTGAGCCAAGCAGCCCAGAGACTCTGCAGGAGGGAGTTTGGGTGCCTGTGGTGCCTGGGAAACAATCAGCACTGACCAGAACCTTCAGGAAGAAAACTGGTTTTGATTCTGGAGGTGGTTTGGATGTGGTGCCTGGGGATAGGGTTTAGAGAAGGCCTCTGAGTTGGACATGGTGATCCTGAGGATGTGTTCCAACCTGAATGCTTCTGTGATGCTGTGATCAAGTCCCCTGCCAAGGCAGGATCACCTAGGGCAGGTCACAGGGTAATGCATCCAGGATGGGGCAGGACACACAGGAACACATCCAGGGTGGGGCAGGACACAGGGGAACACATCCAGGATGGGGCAGGACACAGGGGAACACATCCAGGATGGGGCAGGACACAGGGGAACACATCCAGGATGGGGCAGGACGCACAGGAACACATCCAGGATGGGGCAGGACACAGGGGAACACATCCAGGATGGGGCAGGACACACAGGGGAACACATCCAGGATGGGGCAGGACACACAGGAACACATCCAGGGTGGGGCAGGACACAGGGGAACACATCCAGGATGGGGCAAAGGAAAACCTAATGATGCTCAACAAGAATAAGTGTAAGAGTGCTGTCCCTGGGAAGGAACAACACCAGGCAGCAGCACAGGTTAGGGACTGACCTGCTGGAAAGCAGCTCCATGGAGAAGGACCTTGCAGTCCTGGTGGGCAATAAGTAGGCAACCCTTGAAAACAGGAACTGTGTCCTCCTAGTGCTACTCATTGTGCAAACCTGACCTTGTAGCCTTCTTGGCTGCTAGGAGACACCTTCCATGTGTTAGGAACTGCAGCTCTGCCTGGGGAGGAGAGGCTGAGAGCCCTGGGGCTGTTGAGTCTGGAGAGGAGAAGGCTGAGAGGGATCTGATCAATGTCTATCAAGAGCTGAGGGCTGGGGGTCAGGAAGGAAGGGACAGGGACAGCCTCTGCTCACTGTGCCCTGGGGTAGGCCAAGGGGCAATGGATGGAAACTGCAGCACAGGAGGTTCCAGCTCAACATGAGGAGGAACTTCTTGCCTGTGAGGGTCCCAGAGGCCTGGAGCAGGCTGCCCAGAGAGGTTGTGGAGTCTCCTTCTGTGGAGCCTTTCCATCCCTGTCTGGATGTGTTCCTGTGTGACCTGTGCTGGATTCTCTGCTCCTGCTCTGGCAGGGGCTTGGACTGGAGGATCTCCAGAGGTCCCTTCCAACCCCTAACATCCTGTGAGCCTGTGATATTCACTGGGATGGACAGACAATGTCCTCATCATTGCAGAGACCTGCTTGGCTGCTTGAATAAACACCAAGGAGCCAGCATGGGCCAGTGCAAAGGACTGGATGACAGAAACCTATTTACTGGCTTTGTTGCCAAGAGCATTTGGGGGAATTTTATCATCTGTGCACATAAATCATTTCCTGTGAGGGGAACAAACAGATATGAACCCAATACATGTTATCTCCTCCGTGCTCTTTGCTGCTGGGTGCAAGAATACACCCTGAGAAATGCAAGCAGGATGTCCTATTTCTGAGCATTGGTTTCCATATCTTTCTGTTCTTCATTTCCTCTCTAAAATAAATACTTCCATCACCATTCCTCTGCCCCATGCATTTGAAACCTTTATAGCTCTGTTCCATTCCCAGTGTGGAAATGAGGGCAGAGAGACCCTGGCACAGATTGCCCAGAGAGGTTGTGGGTGCCCGTCCCCAGGGGGTGTTCAAGGCCAGGCTGGATGAGGCCTCAGGAAACCCCAGAACGACTCTTTTTGCAATCATTTTTTCTTCTGCTTCCTTTGTGTTGGCATTAAATCAGCCCATTTGGAATGAAATCTTCTTTGTGCATCCTTTGTACTGACCTAAAATTGTTGGCTGGACTATCAATGCCTCTTTGGATTGCTCAGGCTGGAGACAATCACAGAATCACCAAGGTTGGAAGAGACCTCAAAGAGCATCGAGTCCAACCTGTCACCACAGACCTCATGACTAGACCATGGCACCAAGTGCCACATCCAATCCCCTCTTGAACACCTCCAGGGATGGGGACTCCACCACCTCCCTGGGCAGCCTGGAGAAGAGAAGGCTCCAGGCAGACCTAAGAGCAGCCTGCCAGAACCTGA
The DNA here is from genome assembly GCF_026170545.1 of Melanerpes formicivorus. NCBI lineage: Eukaryota > Metazoa > Chordata > Aves > Piciformes > Picidae > Melanerpes > Melanerpes formicivorus. The sequence continues at coordinate 2,161,458 of NW_027142404.1, forward strand.
AGGGAGCTACAAGAAGGCTGCAGAGAGACTGCTTGCAAAGGCCTGCAGGGACAGGAGCTGGGACAATGGCTTCAAAGTAGAGCAGAGCAGATTGAGATTGGATGTGAGGAACAAGTTCTGCAGCATGAGGGTGGTGGAACACTGGCACAGGTTGCCCAGGGAGGTGGTTGAGGCCCCATCCCTGGAGATATTCCAGGTGAGGCTGGACAGGGCTCTGGGCAACCTGATCTAGCTGGGGATGTCCCTGCTGAGTGCAGAGGGGTTGGACTGGGTGAGCTTTGGAGATCCCTTCCAACCCAAACCATTCTATGACTCTGTGATTCATTCTGTGCCACAAACCTGGTTGCTGGGACCTAAGAGGCAAATTTGGTTCCAGCTCAGCTCCATTCCCACTTATTACAAGTCAGATGACTTCTCACTTCTCCCCCAGCTCAGCACTTCTGTATAGTTCATTTATCTCCTCACTCTTCTTATGAAGAACCAAATCCTCTATGTGGTTTTTTAACCATTAAAAAGAACCCAAACCCAAGCAAACCCAACCCAAAAGCCACCTGGAGTCAAGCAGGAGGAGAAGAAATGAGGCAAGGGGAGACAAGAGGAACCCTCTTGCTCTCCACAGCCTTCTGCTGTTCACATCTTTCCCTAAATGGATTCATCTCCCTCAGAGAGCATGTGCCTCCCTTATGGAAACCTGTCTGCCAGGCTTGCTGGCAGTGCCTGTGACTGACAGACAAACAGCACAGCTGCTTGTACAGCCTGGCTGCACAGCCAGCATCCTGCAGTGGTCTGTGATTATGCCTGGCACCGTCTGGATGGGCCACAAGCACTGCTTCTGGGAGAGAAGGCTATAAAGAAGTCACCACTTTATGCTCAATTTATTTACTTTCCCAATTGTTTGGTTTGGAATGGACCTCACAGATCACAGAAGTGTCAGGGTTGGAAGAGGCCTTAAGGCTCAGCCAGTTCCAAGCCCCCTGCCATGGCCAGGGACACCTCACACTACAGCAGGTTGCTCACAGCCACATCCAGCCTGGCTGCAAACACCTCCAGGCAGGAGGCTTCCACCACCTCCCTGGGCAACCTGGGCCAGGCTCTCACCACCCTCATGAGCAACAACTTCTTCCTCACAGCCAATCTCAATCTCCCCACATCCAATTTTGCTCCATCCTCCCCAGTCTTATCCCTCCCTGACACTCTCAAAAGTCCCTCCCCAGCTTTCTTGTAGTCCCCTGCAGATCCTGGAAGGCCACAATGAGGTCTCCTCAGAGCCTTCTCCTCTCCAGTCTGCACAGCCCCAACTCCCTCAGTCTGTCCTCACAGCAGAGCAGCTCCAGCCCTCTGCTCATCCTCGTGGCCCTTCTCTACAACTACCCGAAGGGAGGTTGCAGCCAGGAAGGGGTTGGTCTCTTCTCCCAGGCAACCAGCACCAGAACAAGAGGACACAGTCTCAAGCTGTGCCAGGGGAGGTTCAGGCTGGAGGTGAGGAGAAAGTTCTTCCCAGACAGAGAGATTGGCCATTGGGATGTGCTGCCCAGGGAGGTGGTGGAGTCACCATCCCTGGAGGTGTTCAAGCAAGGCTTGGAGCCATGGTTTAGTTGTCAGGAGGTGTTGGGTATTAGGTACTAGGTTGGACTTGAGGATCTCTGAGGTCTTTTCCAACCTGGCTGATTCTGTGATTTTAATTAAAAAAAAAAAAAAATGAAAATTAAGTCTTTCCTAAATGCTTCAGGTGCTGGAAATTGTGGCAAAACTGCTTGCAAAGGGTGAGCCTCAGAGCCAGCATCTTCCTGGCATGGACATTCTGAGCACCTCATCTTCAGGATTTCGCTCAGACAGGTCCCCACTGGCACTGCTGGCTGGGATGTGCTGCCTCTGCAGTCCCTCTCCCCCAGGCTGCTGGAGAGGTTTGGAGACCACAACAAACTCACCTGACAAAATATTCCAGCACAGCAGGGAGAAATGAGACAGGGTTTGAAGTTCTGCTACTACTGGTTCAAAAGCCTTTCAAAACACAGTGCCTGTATAATAGTATCAGTCAGCTTTGGGAGGGACCACAAGGATCAGCTAGTTCCAACCCCCCTGCCATGGGCAGGGACACCCCACACTACATCAGCCTGGCCACAGCCTCAGCCAGCCTGGCCTTAAACACCTCCAGGGATGGGGCCTCAACCACCTCCCTGCACAACCCATTCCAGGGCTTCACCACTCTCATGGGGAAGAACTTCCTCCTCAACTCCAACCTGAATCTCCTCACCTCCAGCTTCATTCCATTCATGTAATGATAGGACCTCTAGTGAAAGGCCTGCAGAGACAGGACCAGGGACAATGGCTTCAAACTAGAGCAGAGCTGATTGAGATTGGATGTGAGGAACAAGTTCTGCACCAGGAGGGTGGTGGAACACTGGCACAGTTTGCCTGGGGAGGTGGTTGAGGCTCCATCCCAAGGTGAGGCTGAAGAGGGCTGAAGAGGGCAACCTGCTCTAGTTGGGGATGTCCCTGCTGAGTGCAGAGGGGGTTGGACTGGATGAGCTCTGGAGGTCCCTTCCAGCCCAGAGCATGCTGTGATTTCCCCACACCAGTCTATTTCATCCTCTTCCCAAGGTTTGTTGGGTTTGTTTTGCAGTCTGTTTTCCAGGGATCAGGGTGCAGGGTTTGCTATGTGGTTTGCTCCCCCAGGCAGCTCTGTGTCTGGGTTAAGAAGGGTTGATGTGCTTACAAAATAAAACCCCCTTGAATCTTTTTGAGCTTTGTTGTTCTCATTGACTGGGAGTTCAGTGTTCAGCTGGGAAGGAGCTCTGGAGGTCCCTTCCAACCCAGAGCATCCTGTGTCCTGGCTCACTGGTGAGGTCCCAGGTGACTGGAAACTGGCCAGTGTGGTCCCCATCCACAAGAAGGGTTGGATGGAGGAACCTGGAAACTCCAGGCCTGGCAGCCTGACCTCAGTGCCAGGGATGAAGGATGGCCAAGGGCTCAGGTCCAGCCAGCATGGATTTAGGAAGGGCAGGTCCTGCCTCTCCAACCTGATCTCCTTCTATGCCCAGGTGACTGCCTGGTGGATGTGGGGCAGGCTGTGGATGTGGTCTGCCTGGACTTCAGCAAGGCCTTTGTCACCATCCCCCACAGCAAACTGCTGGCCAAGCTGTCAGCCCCTGGCTTGGACAGCAGCACTCTGAGCTGGGTTAGGAACTGGCTGGAGGCTGAGCCCAGAGAGTGGTGGTGAATGGTGCCACAGCCAGCTGGCAGCCAGGCACCAGTGGTGTGCCCCAGGGATCAGTGCCGGGCCCCATCCTCTTTAACGTCTTCATTGATGATCTGGATGAGGGCATTGAGTCAGTCATCAGCAAATTTGCAGATGACACCAAGCTGGGAGCAGATGTTGGTCAGTTAGAGGGCTGAAGGGCTCTGCAGAGGGACCTCGACCGACTGGACAGATGGGCAGAGTCCAACAGGATGGCATTCAACAAGTCCAAGTGCCAGGGGCTGCACTTTGGCCACAGCAACCCCAGGCAGAGCTACAGGCTGGGGTCAGAGTGGCTGAGAGCTGCCAAAGAGAGAGGGACCTGGGGGTGCTGATTGACAGCTGCCTAAACATGAGCCAGCAGTGTGCCCAGGTGGCCAAGAAGGCCAATGGCATCCTGGCCTGCATGAGGAATAGTGTGGCCAGCAGGAGCAGGGAGGTCATTGTGCCCTTGTACTCAGTACTGGTTAGGCTAAACCTTGAGTCCTGTGTCCAGTTCTGGGCTCTTCAGGTTAGGAAAGATGTTGAGATGCTGGAAGGTGTCCAGAGAAGGGCAAGGAGGCTGGGGAGGGGTCTGGAGCACAGCCCTGTGAGGAGAGGCTGAGGGAGCTGGGGTTGCTTAGCCTGGAGAAGAGGAGGCTCAGGGGAGACCTCATTGCTCTCTGCAACTACCTGAAGGGAGGTTGTAGCCAGGAGGGGGTTGGTCTCTTCTCCCAGGCAACCAGCACCAGAACAAGAGGACACAGTCTCAGGGTGCACCAGGGGTGGTTTAGGCTGGAGGTGAGCAGAAAGTTCTTCACTGAGAGAGTCATTCACCATTGGGATGTGCTGCCCAGGGAGGTGGTGGAGTCCCCATCCCTGGAGGTGTTCAAGAGGGGATTGGATGTGGCACTTGGTGCCATGGTCTAGTCATGAGGTCTGTGGTGACAGGTTGGACTCGATGATCCTCAAGGTCTCTTCCAACCTTGGTGATACTGTGAGACTGTGTTCAGGATGCAGATCTCTCTCTGCAAGGAAGTGGCTCTGACACTAATTGACTCTTTGCAAGGCCACAAGCACAGAGCTCAGCAGAGTGAAAAAGCCTCTTTCCATTTGTCATGCTTAGAGCTCACTGTGCAAGAGAAAAGGAGTAAACCAGAAAGGAACTGGAACTAATTTAACAGCTTAAGAAACACCTGAGTGAAATTCCTGTGTTCCAACCCCAGAGCCAATTAAATGACATTATTCTCTCTGGTAGTGCTGAGAGATGATGGTCATTTCCAGTGCAGAGGGGTTTAAACTTCTCTGCAGCTCCAGAATTGCTTCCAATTCAACACAGCAGGATCACTCAGCACCCAATTCATGCCTGACAAATCACATTCTTCCCAGCACCTGAACCTGAAGACCCTGCAATACAGCTGCCTGGTTTAAGCATAGCCAATGTGTGCTGCCAGCATTCATCAGCACAAAGCAGGCCACTCTGACCTGGTTAAGGACCCCCTGGTCTCCAGCTAGAACATATTAGAAGGGCTGTGGTGAGTAGGTCAAGAGAAGTTCTCTTCCCCCTCTCCTCTGCCCTGCTGAGGCCACATCTGGAATCTTGTGTCCAGTTATGGGACCCTCAGCTCAGGAAGGACCTCAGGGAACTGCTTGAGAGAGTCCAGCACAGAGCCACAAAGATGCTGCAGGCAGTGGAAGATCTTCCTTAGGAGGAGAGCCTGAGGCAGCTGAGGGCTCTGGAGCTTGCAGAGGAGGAGCCTGAGGGTGAGCTCCTTGCTGGTGCTAAAGCTGTGCAGGGGCAGTGCCCAGAGGCTGGAGCCAGTGGCTGAAGGAGCTGGGGCTGGTTAGTGTGAAAGAGAGAATGCTGAGGGGAGACCTCCTGGCTGTCTACAACTACCTCAAAAGAGGTTGTGGAGAGGCTGCTGCTGGTCTCTTCTCCCAGGTAATTAGTGACAGATCAAGAGGGAGCAGCCCCAAGCTGTGGCTGGGCAGGTTTAGACTGGAGAGTAGGCAGATTTTTTTCCCAGGAAGGGTGGCCAGGCATTGGAATGTGCTGCCCAGGCAGGTGGTGGAGTCACTGACTCTGGATGTCTTTAAAGGCCATTTAGCTGTGCTGCTCGAGGATATGGTTTAAAAGTGAACTTGGTAGAGTAGGGTTCTTGGCACCTTGGTATGTATCAGGAGCAGTGTGGCCAGCAGCAGCAGGGATGAAATTCTGCCCTGTACTTGGCACTGGTAAAGCCTCACCTTGAGGGATGGGACTGGGGAAGGGACCAGTGGGGAAGGCTGATGAGGAGGGGCTGAGGGAGCTGGGGGTGTTCAGCCTGGGGAAGAGGAGACTCAGAGGGGACCTTATCACTCTCTACAATGACCTGAAGGGAAGCTGCAGTCAGGTGGGGGTCAGGCTCTGCTCCCAGGCAATTGTGACAGGAGGAGAGGGCAGGGCCTGAAGCTGTGCCAGGGGAGGGTCAGGTTGGATGTTAGGAAGCACTTCCTGATGGAAAGGGCAATCAGAGACTGGGATGGGTTGCTGTAATGGGTTGGGGCAGGCCCCCCCCTCCCCACCACGCGCAGAAATAACGACTCAGACAAACAGATTGCAAAGGTGATGGAAAGTTTAAATAGAACAGTGAGTGCGTGCAGAGAGCTTGAGATACAGTGACGAGAGAAAAGAACCCAAAACAGACCCAGAGAAACCCATCCCTACCTGGGGGTACACCCGAGACCCTCAGGGCTCCTTCTTCCCCCTCCCATTGCTAGGCTAGTCTCAGCTGGCCAGATCTGAGACTGCCCATCCCCCCGTGGCCTTGGGCCTAGCCAGGCCCAAAGCCAGGAGATCTCTCCCCCATGTTACCAACTGACGGAGGAGGAAGAAAAGAGGAAGTGCCAGACCCCGCCACAAAACTTATAGTGGTGCAAGGGATCATGGTAGGAAATAACCTAATTTCCTGTGTCCACCCACTGGGCTGGACTTCTGGACACAGGAAGCACCCCTGTAGCAGAAGGGCACCCAGCCCAAACTACGACAGGAGCCACCCCTTTATTTCAAACCATGATGCCTGCACCCAAACACATCATCAAATCAGAAACTGATGACATGTCCGGCGAAGTCTGTGTCTTCATCTGGGCGTCCACTCAGTCTCTCAGTCATGCTCAAGTGTCTGTCCATTCCAGTTCTTCTTCCTTCATCCAATGGAACCTCCCGGCGATGCAGAACTCATTCTCCTGCGGTGCAAGTTCTCCATGGATCCGTTGGGCATCCTGGTCACCTGGAACAGCCTCACGACTTCTCAGCCAAGCCTCTACTTTTCACCCATGGTCACTCGGCGGCATATTCTCCACCCCTGGGGCAGGCCAGTCGAAACCATCCAACCCACGACTGCCTTTTTCAATCCATCCAGGGTGCCGTGACCAACCGCTTCCAACTGCGGTCCAACCACACGGATGCTTGTCCGAGGTACTCCGCCCCCCCACTAGGCGTACCCGTACCAAGGCAAGACAGCATCCGGCTGCACACCCCCCCTGGAGAGGGAGGGGCTGCACCACAGCTCACTGAGAAGAGGGAGGTGGAGCCAGGTGCTCGGCGCCAGTTTCGGAACTCGTCCGAAAAAGTCGGGGAAGAGACTAGGGCCGGGCCCGCCGCAGCCCGAGCGCACGGCCGGGTCCGCCGCCGCCGCTCGCCACGCAGCAGGGCTCCGCCCACCTCTGCCGCCGCGGCACAGAATCAAAATCACCTCCACCCCTCGGGCACTCAAACGGCTTCTCCAGCGAAAGCCATGCGCGCGTTCTCAGAGCCCTTGAAAACGGCTTTCCAGCTGGAGTCCCCGTCGGCCCCCCCGGGGCTTCGGGAGCTGGCTCGCCCGCTCGCAGCGGCTGGCTCTATCCCCGCAGCGAGAACGGACCTGACTCTGATCTGCTCGCCGCTGCCCCTCCCCCACTTCACTGCCCGCCGCGGAGGAGGGGCAGGTTCCGCGTTCTCAAGCGGTACCCCCCGATGCCGATGGTCGAGAACCACCCCTGACTGAAATAGCAGAGGGTCCGTGCCACCGGCAGCGCACCAGTCATCCCCCCACAATCCACAAGAGCTTACATGGCCGCCCCAGCAACATCACTTGAGCCCCCAACTGCCAAACCCAAACCGACGCCCAGAACTGAATTTAAACTCTCCATCCTTTGCAATCGATCTGCAGAGTGGGCACAACAGCCAGCCCCACGTTGGTGCGCCAAAATGTAATGGGTTGGGGCAGGCCCCCTCCCCACCACGCGCAGAAATAACGACTCAGACAAACAGATTGCAAAGGTGATGGAAAGTTTAAATAGAACAGTGAGTGCGTGCAGAGAACTAGAGATACAGTGACGAGAGAAAAGAACCCAAAACAGACCCAGAGAAACCCATCCCTACCTGAGGGTACACCCGAGACCCTCAGGGCTCCTTCTTCCCCCTCCCATTGCTAGGCTAGTCTCAGCTGGCCAGATCTGAGACTGCCCATCCCCCCGTGGCCTTGGGCCTAGCCAGGCCCAAAGCCAGGAGATCTCTCCCCCATGTTACCAACTGACGGAGGAGGAAGAAAAGAGGAAGTGCCAGACCCCGCCACAAAACTTATAGTGGTGCAAGGGATCATGGTAGGAAATAACCTAATTTCCTGTGTCCACCCACTGGGCTGGACTTCTGGACACAGGAAGCACCCCTGTAGCAGAAGGGCACCCAGCCCAAACTACGACAGTTGCCCAGGGAGGTGGTGGAGTCTCCATCCCTGGAGGGGTTTAAGGCAAGATTGGCTGTGGCACTCAGTGCCATGGTCTGGTGGAGGTGGTGGTGTTGGGTCACAGGCTGGAGCTGATGATCTCAGAGGTCTGTTCCAGCCTCCATGATTCTGTGATTCTGTAATATTGAACTGGTGCTGTGGGTCATGGTTTAGCCCCAGCATTGGTAGGGTCAGATAATGATCTGAAAGGTCTTTTCAGGCTTTTAGGTGAAGCTCTGTGACAGATTTAATCAGTTACATTCACACTTGGGACAAAGGGAAAGCAAGAATGACCCAAATGGAAATGTGTTTTCCAGGGTGCATCAATCATTTTCAGAGTGATCTGATGTTAATTATCCCAGAGCAAGCAGGGGTGGCTGAAGGATGTATAAATATTTGGCACAGGAGGAAACCTGGAGACTGCTCTTCTGTTTTCATCTCCAAAAATTCAAAGAGCTAAGTCCTGTGAGAAGAAGCCTGAGGAACTGAGGAATTACTTGCTTTTAAAAGTTAATTACTTTCAAGGTGCTTTTAAATATGGAGGTCACACACACAGAACTTCAGGGGCTAGAAAGATACTTTCTTCTTCTTCTTACCCATAAGAAACTCCTTGTATGCACTTTTGGTGCCACATCCAGCTGGCAGCCAGGCCCCAGTGGTGTGCCCCAAGGATCAGTGCTGGGCCCTGTGCTCTTTAACATCTTTGTTGATGATCTGGATGAGGGCATTGAGTACCTCATCAGTAAATTTGCTCATGACCTAAGAGGGCTCTGCCAGCTGCAACAGCTCTGTGGCTCAGTGATTGATTCTGTATCCATGGAACAAGCCAGGTGTGAAATGTTAACTTAAACTTTCAGCTGGATTTTCAGTACAGCTGCTGAGAAGCTGAGCTGAGGCTGAAGGCAGGAGCTGCTTAGAAAAGAAGAAACCAGGTAACCAGGTGGGAAGAGAGCTTCAAGATCATCAAGTCCAACCTATCATCCAACACCACCTAATCAACTAACCCATGGCACCAAGCACCCTATCAAGTCTCCTCCTGAACACCTCCAGGGATGGGGACTCCACCACCTCCCTGGGCAGCACATCCCAATGGTGAATGACTCTCTCAGTGAAGAACTTCCTCCTAACCTCCCCTGGCACAGCCTGAAACTGTGTCCTCTTGTTCTGGTGCTGCTTGCTAGAGAGAAGAGACCAACCCTCACCTGGCTACAACCTCCCTTCAGGGATCTGCAGAGAGCAATGAGGTCTCCTCCGAGCCTCCTCTTCTCCAGGCTAAGCAACCCCAGCTCCCTCAGCCTCTCCTCACAGGGCTGTGCTCTAAACCCCTCCCCAGCTTTGTTGCCCTTCTCTGGACACCTTCCAGCATCTCAACATCTTTCCTAAACTGAGGAGCCCAGAACTGGACACAGGACTCAAGGTGTGGCCTAACCAGTGCAGTGTACAGGGGCACAATGACCTCCCTGCTCCTGCTGGCCACACTCTTCCTGATGCAGGCCAGGATGCCATTGGCCTTCTTGGCTGCCTGGGCACACTGCTGGCTCATGTTCAGCCTACCATCGACCAGCACCCCCAGGTCCCTCTCTGCCTGGCTGCTCTCAGCCACTCTGACCCCAGCCTGTAGCACTGCATGGGGTTGCTGTGGCCAATGTGCAGCACCTGGCACTTGGATGTGTTCAATCTCCTGCCCTTGGCCTCTGCCCATCTGTCCAGCCTGTCCAGGTCCCTCTGCAGAGCCTCTCAAACCCTCTAACAGATCAACTCCTGCCCCCAGCTTGGTGTCATCTGCAAATTTACTGATGATGGACTCAATGCCCTCATCCAGACCATCAATGAAGATGTTAAAGAGCACAGGGCCCAGCACTGATCCCTGGGGCACACCACTGGTGCCTGGCTGCCAGCTGGCTGTGGCACCATTCACCACCACTCTCTGGGCTCAGCCTCCAGCCAGTTCCTAACCCAGCTCAGAGAGCTGCTGTCCAAGCCAGGGGCTGACAGCTTGGCCAGCAGTTTGCTGTGGGGGACAGTGTCAAAGGCCTTGCTGCAGTCCAGATAGACTAGCTTGAGAGCTCCTTCATTGGTGCTCTTTGCTGTTCTTGGGTTGGCTTCTTTCAGCTGACACCATCTCTTCCATCTGATCAATAATGTGTCTGGGTGAAGTTGCATACTGATGAGAAAAGTAATCATCATGAAGTGATGTGATTAATGCTTGACTCCAGGGACTCTCAACTTTTCAAAGTAAAGATTTACTTCACCTTTTGGGCAAATAACAATAAAAATAACACTCCAGGAGCTGTGCACTGCTGCTGCATTGCCTGCAACTCAACGATTCAGACACTTACCTGAGCTTTCACTCCCTTTTGTCACTCTCACTCCTGCCTTTTAACCAGTTTTGGGTGGGTTTTCCTCTCTTCAATAGGTAGAAATCACTCATGTGCACAAATACTCAGTGGATACAGAAGTGCCTTGAGAACTGCACCCAAAGAGTGGCTCTCAATGGATGCATCTCCAAGTGGAGGCCAGGGACAAGTGGAGTCCCTCAAGGATCAATAGTGGGACATGGACAGCAGAATTAAGGCTCTCTCAGCAGGTTCCTGGTGACCCCAAGCTGTGTGGTGCAGCTGACAGGCTGGAGGGAAGGGATCCATCCAGAGGGACCTGGACAGGCTGCAGAGCTGTTAGAGAGTGGGAGAGCTCTGCAGAGGGACCTTGACAGGCTGGACAGGTGGGCAGAGTCCAATGGGGTGGGGGTTGGTCTCTTCTCCCAGGTAACCAGCACAAGAGCACACAGTCTCAAGCTGTGCCAGGGGAGGTTCAGGCTGGAGGTGAGGAAGAAATTCTTCCCAGACAGAGAACTTGGCCATTGGGATGTGCTGCCCAGGGAGGTGGTGGAGTCACCATCCCTGGAGATGTTTAGGAAGAGCCTGGATGAGGCACTTGATGCCATGGTTTAGTTGATCAGATGGTGTTGGGTGATAGGTTGGCCTTGATGGCCTCAAAGGTCTTCTCCAACCTGGTTAAGTCTATTCTGTTGAGCCCCAGTGAGGAGCCCCAGTGAGGAGCCCCAGTGAGGAGCCCCAGTGAGGAGCCCCAGTGAGGAGCCCCAGTGAGGAGCCCCAGTGAGGAGCCATGGGTGATATGGGAGGAGTCATCAATCCTACCCCTAACAACTGGGGGGCAATCAGGCCCCCTGGCCTTTGTGGTCACCAACACCCAGTGTGCACCATGGGCACTCACCAGGGATGAGAGGAGGATTCTCAGCCCAGATGGGCCCAGTTTAGGGCTGCTGCCTTCCCTGGGGGGGATTAAATAGGGGAGTGGGTGGGGAGGGCCAAGTGGCCACACCTGGGGTGGGAGGAGACTCCAACAGAGCCCGGGTGCTGTGGGATTTGAGGGGAAAAAGGGGGGAAATGGGGCAGGTGAGGGACTTTAAGAGTGTCAGGGAGTGATGAGACTGGGGGGGATGGAAAGAAAAACTGGAAGTGGGCAGATTGAGATTGGATGTCAGCTGGGGCCATGGTGTGGTGGTTGTGGTGGTGGTGTTGGGTTGATGGTTGGGCTTTATGTTCTTAGAAGGCTTCTCTACCAAAGCAGTTCTGTGATTCTCTAGGTCCTTAATGCACATCTCAGAACCCAACTGGCCAGGGAAGTGGCGGAGTCCCCGTCCCTGGAGATGTTCAAGGAATGTGTGCCCGTGGCAGCTGGGGCCATGGTGTGGTGGCTGTGGTGGTGGTGTTGGGTTGATGGTTGGGCTTTATGTTCTTAGAAGGCTTTTCCAGCCAAAGCAGTTTTGTGATTCTCTAGGTCCTTAATGCACATCTCAGAACCCAACTGGCCAGGGAGCTGGTGGAGTCCCCATGCCTGGAGGTGTTCAAGGAACATGTGGCCATGGCACCCCAGGACACTGCTGAGGGGCCGTGGTGGTGTTAGGGTTGGAGTCGATGATTTGAGAGACCTTTTCCAACCACAACTTTTCTGTGCTTCTGTGGAAGCAAGCTGCAGGAAGTATTTATCCACCACAAGAAGTAAGGTCACCAGCACTATGAAACCCCCACCACAGCCTGGAGGAAACAAAGATAAAGAAATGGAAGTCACCCTGCTCTTTAAAGAGCTTTGGCTTTGGATACAATGAGATCTCTAAGCTCTCCCCCAACTGGTTGAACTGAACAACAAAGCAGCCATGCAGAGATGTCTGTTTCAAGGAAAATGTTCTTAGGGAAAGAGGATGATCTGATTTCCAGCTCAGTAAAGTTTACCCCTTCTCTGCACTCAGTACTTGAAAGCTTTTTTTGAGCTTGTTAAAGATGCACTGAGCCAGCCAGGCTGCTCAGCTAGGCTGCATGGCAGAGAGCTGCAGATAAAAGATAACAAGGGCTGGCTTGTGGCTTTTAGAGCACTGAGCTTAGATTGAGATGCTTCATTAGCAGATCACCCTTCTGAAAGCCCAGGGGAGGTTCTCAGCAGAGTGGAGCAGAGCAGAGGGGCAGGATCCTCTCTCTCCAGCTCTGGCCACACTGCTTCTGATGCAGCCCAGGAAGCCCTTGGCCTTCCCCTGGGCTGCCAGTGCCCATTGCTGGCTCCTGGGCAGCTCTTCACCTGGGCTGCCAGTGCCCATTGCTGGCTCCTGGGCAGCTCTTCACCTGAGCTGCCAGTGCCCATCGCTGGCTCCTGGGCAGCTCTTCCCCTGAGCTGCCAGTGCCCATCGCTGGCTCCTGGGCAGCTCTTCCCCTGAGCTGCCAGTGCCCATCGCTGGCTCCTGGGCAGCTCTTCCCCTGAGCTGCCAGTGCCCATCGCTGGCTCCTGGGCAGCTCATCCTCCTGGCCCTTCTCTGGACACCTTCCAGCACCTCCAGATCCCTCTTGCAATAGGGGCTCCAGAACTGGAGGCAGGACTCCAGGTGGGGTCTCCCCAGAGCTGAGCAGAGGGGGAGAATCACCTCCCTTGCCCTGCTGGCCACACTTCTCCTGATGCAGCCCAGGATCTGATTGGCTTTGTGGGCTGCAAGTGCACACTGAGAGCTCCTGGTGAGCTTCTCCTCCCCCAGCACCCCCAAGTCTCTCTCCTCAGGGCTGCTTTCCAGCCAGTCCCTGCCCAGCCTGCATTTGTGCCTGGCATTGCCTTGACCCAGATGCAGGACCCTGCCCTTGGTCTTGTTGAACCTCCTGAGGTTGGCTTGTGCCCACCTCTCCAGCCTGTCCAGGTCCCTCTGGATGGATCCCTTCCCTCCAGCCTGTCTGCTGCACCACACAGCTTGGTGTCATCAGCAAACTTGCTGAGGGTGCACTCAGTGCCACTGTCCATGGCACCCACAGAGATGTTGAACAAGCCTGGTGCCAGGACTGATCCCTGAGGGACTCTGCTTGTCCCTGGCCTCCCCTGGGACATGGACCAAGTCCTTCTCTGCAGGGCTGCTCTCAATCTTCTCAGCCCCCAGCCTGCACTGATCACAAGGAATGTCCCAGCCCAGGTGCAGGACCCTGCACTTTGTGTCAGGTTACAGAGGTTTAATCTACACATTGCAGCCACTGAACTGTGGACTCCACCCACTCTAGGCCCAGGTACAGTGTTCTGTGAAAGGTACTGCCTGTAATTAAGGAGTAGTCCCTGGCTTGCCAGCAAGGAGTGTCACAGCCAAAGGCAAGCAATCCAGGAATCAAAAGTGCTTTCTGCTCAGCCAAGATACCCAGTGGAAGTGAAAAAAGGAGTCAGTAGCTTTGAAGGCATATTGAGGTGGGAAGGTTTTTCAAGAACCAGCTGGAAATGATCTGCTTTCTTATCTGAAGGAAAGATTAATTGTGCTGTGTCGTCTGCATGGAGAAGAGAAGCCTCTGGGGAGACCCCAGAGAGGCCTTCCCGTGTCTGAAGGGGGCTACAGGAAAGCTGGGGAGGGACTTTTTACAGGGGCTTGTAGTGACAGGACAAAGAGCAATGGCTTTGAGCTGGCAGAGGGGAGACTGAGACTGGAGGTGAGGAAGAAACTCTTTACCATAAGAGTGGTGAGACACTGGCACAGGTTGCCCAGGGAGGCTGTGGATGCCCCATCCCTGGAGGTGTTGAAGGCCAGGCTGGATGAGGCTTTGAACAACCTGGGCTGGCAGGAGATGTCCCTGCCCATGGCAGGGGGTTGGAGCTGGATGAGCTTTAAAGGTCCCTTCCAAATTAAATTACTGCATGACTCTGTGATCTCTGATTAGTCACTGTGTGAACTTTGCTTAAAGGTCTCCAGTGCCTGAGACACACACATGATGGCTCCACAGCCTCACTGGAACGTTCTCATCAACATTCCCAGCAGCTGTTTTCCATAGGAACATGAAGCTGTCCATAGAATCACAGAATGCTCTGGGCTGGAAGGGACCTCCAAAGCTCACCCAGTCCAACCCCCCTGCACTCAGCAGGGACATCCCCAACTAGAGCAGGTTGCCCAGAGCCCTCTCCAGCCTCACCTTGAAAATCTCCAGGGATGGAGCCTCAACCACCTCCCTGGGCAGCCTGTTCCAGTGTTCCACCACCCTCCTGGTGCAGAACTTGTTCCTCACATCCAATCTCAATCTGATCTGCTCTAGTTTGAAGCCATTGCCCCTGGTCCTGTCCCTGCAGGCCTTTCACTACAGGTCTACAATCCAGCACAGGTCACACAGGAACACATCCAGACAGGGATGGAAAGGCTCCACACAAGGAGACTCCACAACCTCTCTGGGCAGCCTGCTCCAGTCCTCTGGGACCCTCACAGGCAAGAAGTTCCTCCTCATGTTGAGCTGGAACCTCCTGTGCTGCAGTTTCCATCCATTGCCCCTTGGCCTATGCCAGGGCACAGTGAGCAGAGGCTGTCCCTGTCCCTTCCTTCCTGACCCCCAGCCCTCAGCTCTTGAGAGACATTGATCAGATCCCTCTCAGCCTTCTCCTCTCCAGACTCAACAGCCCCAGGGCTCTCAGCCTCTCCTCCCCAGGCCTGTGTGAAGACAACTGTTAAGTAACCTTAGGATTCACTGCAGGGGTTAGGTATGGAGAGAGATCATTTCTGCCAAAAAGATTGAAACTAAAGCTAGAAGGAACTTTGGCTTGGAGGGTACAGCCACCTCAGAAACAAAGGCTGTGCTGCTGGGGAGTGTGTATGTGGTACCAGAGCAGCCCTGTGCTTCTGGCAGGACAGCAGGTTGGAGCTGCTTATCTACAGGTGAAAACTGCCAAAAGTGCAGCTGATGATTTCCATGGCAACAAGAGAGACGGCACAAGAAAGCCTCTCTGCAAAGTCCAGGTCCTGAGCTGCATCCTGGAGGCATAAAGAAGACAGAGGATGGGTAGAGGATTTAAATCACATGAATCTTCAGTCCTCCTCTGCAGGCCTCTATTAGAAGACCCTTTGTATTTTAAATTATTATTGTTTCTTGAGATCATTGCAGTAGATTGAGTTACCCACAAGAAACTGGGACAACACTGCCAGCCCAAACTAAAGCCCAGAGCAGCATGCAGAGAAGCTTAGCAAAGACCTCCAATGTTGGACACTGCTTCATCATCACCTTCTCATGCCATTGGGGTTGCTTAGCCTGGAGAGGAGGAGGCTCAGGGGAGACCTCATTGCCCTTTCCAACACCCTGAAGGAAGGTTGTAGCCAGGTCAGTGTTGGTCTGTTCTCCTAGGCAACCAGAACCAGAACAAGAGGACACAGTCTCAAGCTGTGCCAGGGGAGGTTTAGGCTGGAGGCGAGGAAGAAATTCTTCCCATACACAGAGATTGGATGTGCTGCCCAGGGAGGTGGTGGAGTCACCATCCCTGGAGGTGTTCAAGAGGGGACTGGATGTGGCACTTGGAGCCATGGTTTAGTAGTCATGAGGTCTGTGGTGACAGGTTGGACTTGATGATCTTTGAGGTCTTTCCCAACCTTACTGATTCTATGGTTCTATTCCATGCTATCCTATTTCACACCTAGATCTTCCTGGAGGTTCTTCTGTTTTGGACAAGAGACCAATGCTGCCAGAATACAAGTGTGAAATTACTGCCCACATTCTTCTTACATCTTCTTCATCTGGAAAGGAGAGCAGTGTTCCCCAGAGACCAAGGAGATGTTTGGTTTCCATATTACTCTTGAGTTCTGACCTTGCCCTGACACAGAGGCAGGTTACTGTCAATTCCATGCACGGGGAATTAAAGCATGGTCTGGGCTGGAAGGGACCTTCAAAGCTCATCCAGTCCAACCCCTCTGCACTCAGCAGGGACATCCCCAACCAGATCAGGCTGCCCAGAGCCCTTTTCAGCCTCACCTTGAAGATCTCCAGTGATGGAGCCTCAACCACCTCCCTGGGCAACCTGCTCCAGTGTTCCACCACCCTCCTGGTGCAGAACTTGTTCCTCACATCCAATCTAAATATATGTGGTCCTGCTGGAGCCTCATGGGTGAGGGACTTCCTCCTTCAGTTGCTGCATTCTCTAGCTGTAAGTTTAGGCACCTGCAGGAGCAGGTCAGGATTTATTTATCAGGTCATGACCTTTAACATGAGCCACTTGGGTGGCTTGGCTTCAAGCAGGAGGCACACAGAGGGGAAAAAAGGAACCAAAAGAGACATCTGAAGTGAATTCTGTCAAACCCTAGCCAAAAATACATCTGAAGCTGCAGCTACAGATTGGTATTTGTGACTAGAAGCACACAGTTTTGTGTCAGTCTGAAAACCTGCAGCACTTATGAACACAGCCAAGAATTTGTTCCTCTTTCTAAAGCAGGATTTGACAGGATTCTGGGAAGGTATTCAGGTTTCTGCTCTAGAAACCTAAGAACAGATTCAAAGAGCAACAACAGCACTGGTCAGACCACACCTTGAGTCCTGTGTCCAGTTCTGGGCCCCTCAGTTTCAGAAGGACATTGAGAGACTTGAAGGTGTCCAGAGAAGGGCAACAAGGCTGGGAGGGGTCTGGAGCACAGCCCTGTGAGGAGAGGCTGAGGGAGCTGGGGTTGCTTAGCCTGGAGAATAAGAGGCTCAGGGAAGGCCTCATTGCTCTCTCCAACTGCCTGAAGGGAGGTTGTAGCCAGGTGGGGGCTGGTCTCTTCTCCCAGGCAGCCAGCACCAGAACAAGCAGTCTCAAGCTGCACCAGGGGAGGTTTAGGCTGGAGGTGAGGAAGAAATTCTACACAGACAGAGAGATTGGCCATTGGGATGTGCTGCCCAGGGAGGTGTCACAGTATCACAGCATCACAGTATCACCAAGGCTGGAAGAGACCTCAAGGATCATCGAGTCCAACCTGTCACCACAGACCTCATGACTAGACCATGGCACCAAGTGCCACATCCAATCCCCTCTTGAACACCTCCAGGGATGGGGACTCCACCACCTCCCTGGGCAGCAAATCCCAATGGTGAACGACTCTCTCAGTGAAGAACTTTCTCCTCACCTCGAGGCTAAACTTCCTTTGGCACAGCTTGAGACTATGGCCTCTTGTTCTGGTGCTGGTTGCTAGAGAGAAGAGACCAGCCCCTTCCTGGCTACAACCTCCCTTCAGGTAGTTGTAGAGAGCAATGAGGTCTCCCCTGAGCCTCCTCTTCTCCAGGTTAAACAATCCCAGCTCCCTCACCCTCTCCTCACAGGGCTGTGCTTGTGGTGGAGTCCCCATCCCTGGAGGTGTTCAAGAGGGGATTGGATGTGGCACTTGGAGCCATGGTTTATTGTCAGGAGGTGTTGGGTGACAGGTTGGACTTGATGATCTCTGAGGTCTTTTCCAACCTTATTGATTCAATGATTCTATGAAAGGCTGAAATAGTTCTGGGGCATCCACAGCCTCCCTGGGTAACCTGCTCCAGTGTCTCCTCACCCTCACTGGAAAGTCTTTTTACCCTCAGCTCCAGTCTAAATCTCCCCTCTTTCAGCTTCAAATCATTGCCTCTCATCCAATCACTACCAGCCCATATAAACAGTCCCTCCCCAGCTTTCTTCTAGGTCCCCTTCAGGTATCAGAAGGACGCTCTGTGCTTCTGCCTCTCTGTCTGTCTGTCCTGTTATTCTGACAGACAGCATTGTGCATTTAATGAGCCGCCTCCTCATTCTAAAAGCCTCTGTAGGCCATGGGAACTGCAGCCTGCTTCACTGGCACTTCTTTCTGGTTTCATCTGCTCATTCAGGCATTAAATACAGCAACGGACAAGCAGAGACAGCAGAAAACTAATAGGGAAAAAACAATCTGCAGGGGGCTCCAAGGAAGCTGGGGAGGGACTTCTGAGGGTGTCAGGGAGGGATAGGACTGGGGGGGATGGAGCAAAACTAGAAGTGGGGAGATTGAGATTGGCTGTGAGGAAGAAGTTGTTGGCCATGAGGGTGGTGAGAGCCTGGCACAGGTTGCCCAGGGAGGTGGTGGAAGCCTCCTGCCTGGAGGTGTTTGCAGCCAGGCTGGATGTGGCTGTGAGCAACCTGCTGTAGTGTGAGGTGTCCCTGGCCATGGCAGGGAGGTTGGGACTGGCTGAGCCTTGAGGTCCCTTCCAGCCCTGACAGTTCTGTGGAAAGCATCTTAGCACTATTTCCACTGCTGTTCCTTGTTGTCTGTACGTGGCACCCAGCCCCCTTTGTAAAATAGCTCTTTGATTGCTGTGCATTGAGTTACAAAGTGCTTTATGTAAGAACTTTCTATCTAATTAGCAGAAAGCATAAATATCACAGTCACTGAGCAGTTATGGAGCAATTATGATGCAATAAACTGCAAAATATATACATGTGTAAATACAAGAAGCCATTTCCCCCCCACATTTATGCATCTCCTCTGAAGTTATTGAGTCTGCCAACATTGAATAACTCAGCTCCAAGAATCCATTTACTGATGTAAACTGCTCATGCATCATCTGGCTGCTTCCCCACAACTGTTCATCAGGTGGGTGAGATTGAAGGACTAATTGGTGATCTACACCAACAGTTGGTGCCAAATTGGCCATTGGGATGTGCTGCCCAGGGAGGTGGTGGAGTCACCATCCCTGGAGGTGTTTAGGAAGAGCCTGGATGAGGCACTTGGTGCCATGGTTTAGTTGATCAGATGGTGCTGGGTGAGAGGTTGGACATGGTGATCTCTGAGGTATTTTCCAACGTGGTTAATTCTATTCTATTCTATTCTATTCTATTCTATTCTATTCTATTCTATTCTATTCTATTCTATTCTATTCTATTCTATTCTATTCCATTCCATTCCATTCCATTCCATTCCATTCCATTCCATTCTATTCCATTCCACTCCATTCTATTCTATTCTACTCCATTCTATTCTATTCTATTCTATTCTATTCTATTCTATTCTATTCTATTCTATTCTATTCTATTCTATTCTATTCTATTCTATTCTATTCTATTCTATTCTATTCTATTCTATTCTATTCTATTCCATTCCGTTCCGTTCCATTCCGTTCCATTCCATTCCATTCTGCTCTGAGTAATGGGGTGGGAGGAGGTAATACTAAGGCCAGAGGTTTCATGGCACAATTGTTGCAAATTGATCGAACTTTCCATTTCATTCCAACCAGGATAGGAGGTCAAGAGTTCTAATCTGGGAATCATCACTCAAAAGGATTCACGAAGCTGAGAAGGATTCATCCTGCAATGGTGTGTGAAGTGCCACCCAGCAATGAGTCTTCATTCCTAGAGCAGCATGTGAACCTGTTCACACAGAACAGAGGGGACACAGCAGCTTGAGGCCAGGTTCCACAGAATCACACAGTGGAATGCACTTTAAAGGTCATCCAGCTCCAACCCCACTGCCATGGCCAGGGACACCTCCCACTAGAGCAGGCTGACCAATATCATCCAGCCTGGCCTTGAACACTGCCAGGGAGGGGGCAGACACCACCTCCCTGGGCAGCCTGTCCCAGTGTCTCCTCACCCTCACTGCAAAGTATTTCTTCCTTGTCTCCAGTCTAATCTGTCCTTTTCCAGTTTGAAACCTTTCCCCCCACCCTGTCTCTACAAGCCCTTTTGAAATGCCCCTCCCCAGCTCCCCTGTGGCCCCCTTCAGATACTGGAAGGCTGCTCTAGGTTCTCCTGGGAGCCTTCTCTTCTCCAGGCTGAACAGCCCCAACTCACAGTATCACAGTATCACTAAGGTTGGAAGAGACCTCAAAGATCATCGAGTCCAACCTGTCACCACAGACCTCATGACTAGACCATGGCACCAAGTGCCACATCCAATCCCCTCTGGAACACCTCCAAGGATGGTGACTCCACCACCTCCCTGGGCAGCACATTCCGATGGCTAACAACTCTCTCAGGGAAGAACTTTCTCCTCACCTCCAGCCTAAAGTTCCCCTGGTGCAGCTTGAGACTGTATCCTCTTGCTCTGGTGCTGGTTGCCTGAGAGAAGAGAACAACCCCTTCCTGGCTACAACCTCCTTTCAGGTAGTTGTAGAGATCAATGAGGTCTCTCCTGAGTCTCCTCTTCTCCAGGCTAAACAACCCCAGCTCCCTCAGCCTCTCCTCATAAACTCTCCCAGCCTCTCCTCCCACTCTCCCAGCCATAGGGAAGGAGGGTGGTGGAGGTGTGAAATAACCAACACACAGGGCAGTGAAAAGCTGTTACATGACCTGCCTCATGCAATTGTACTGTCATATTTTCACATGCATGCACAGGTGGCTGCAGCACATCTCTGAGTGTCAAAACCTATTCCTTTTCCTTCAAAGTTCCTCTGTTCTGCACCAGCACCACACTGGGAGCCGCTCTGCTCCTGCACTCATCACTTCCCTGACCAGCTTTTTCCTCACCTTGTATATGACCAAACTGTTGTCTCTGCCTTGGTGTAAAACCCTGAACTTGGCTCTTGGTAAATCCTCCTCTGCATTCTCCAGTCATTTTCCCAATGTTATTAGCCAATCTTTTATCCCAATCCTTTACAAGAGCCTCGCAGGTCTTAATAATTCCATACTGCTCCTATCTGTACCAGAGGAGAATAGAATAGAATAGAATAGAATAGAATAGAATAGAATAGAATAGAATAGAATAGAATAGACCAGGTATGAAGAGACCTTCAAGATCATCAAGTCCAACCTATCACCCAACACCACCTAATCAACTAAACCATGGCACCAAGGGCCTCATCCAGGCTCCTGTTGAACACCTCCAGTGATGGTGACTCCACCACCTCCCTGGGCAGCACATTCCAATGGGCAATCACTCTCTCTGTGTAGAACTTCTTCCTAACCTCCAGCCTAAATCTCCTCTGGCACAGCCTGAGACTGTGTCCTCTTGTTCTGGTGCTGGCTGCCTGGGAGAAGAGACCAACCTCTGCCTGTCTCCCTTCAGGGAGTTGTAGAGAGCAAGAAGGTCACCCCTGAGCCTCCTCTTCTCCAGGCTAAGCAACCCCAGCTCCCTCAGCCTCTCCTCACAGGGCTGTGCTCCAAGCCCCTCCCCAACTTCGTTGCCCTTCTCTGGACGCCTTCCAGCAAGTCAACCTCCTTCCTAAACTGAGGAGCCCAGAACTGGACACAGGACTCAAGGCTTGGCCTAACCAGTGCAGTCTCCAGGGGCACAATGACCTCCCTGCTCCTGCTGGCCACACTCTTCCTGATGCAGGCCAGGATGCCATTGGCCCTCTTGGCTGCCTGGGCACACTGCAGGCTCAGTACTGCAGGTTCATCCTCTCTGTTCTATCTTCCAGCCCATCAATGATATTACTGAATAGCACTCCATCCTCAGCCATCTGCAAGGCTTAACTGAGACATCCTTCTCCTTTGATAGCTTGTCCCCAGTGCTGCATGATGACAACCTCTGCAAGAACTACAATGGAGAGCTGTGCTTAAATAATCATATCAGCGACTCAGTGCTCCACCTGAGATTTATGGGTGACATCTCTATTACCTGGATTGGAAACCTGAGCTCCCTTATTGATTTTTTTACCACAAATTCCATAATCACCACGCTCCATCAAGCTGTCACTGCAGCCCTCACGCACCAGCACCAGTTTCCTGCAGCAACGTCAGCGCTGGGAACTAGCAGGCAAGACAAATGGGCAGCTGGAGGCCAGCCCCTCAGCAGGCACCACCAATGGCTTCCCCAAAGCCTGTGTGTGCAGCTCAGAGCTGTGCCTCTCTCACTGGAAGAGTGCTTATGGTGCCCAGGGATAAGTGCTGGGCCCCATCCTCTTTAACATCTTCATTGATGGTCTGGATGAGGGCATTGAGTCAGTCATCAGCAAATTTGCAGATGACACCAAGCTGGGGGCAGATGTTGGTCAGTTAGAGGACAGAAGGGCTCTGCAGAGGGACCTCGACCAACTGGACAGATGGGCAGAGTCCAACAGGATGGCATTCAACAAGTCCAAGTGCCAGGGGCTGCACTTTGGCCACAACTACCCCAGGCAGAGCTACAGGCTGGGGGCAGAGTGGCTGAGAGCTGCCAAACAGAGAGGGACCTGGGGGTGCTGATTGACAGCAGCTGAACATGAGCCAGCAGTGTGCCCAGGTGGCCAAGGAGGCCAATGGCATCCTGGCCTGCATCAGGAATAGTGTGGCCAGCAGGAGCAGGGAAGTCATTGTGCCCTGTGCTCTGCATTGGTTAGGCCACACCTTGAGTCCTGTGTCCAGTTCTGGGCTCCTCAGTTTAAGAAGGACATTGAGAGACTTGAAGGTGTCCAGAGAAGGGCAACAAGGCTGGGGAGGGGTCTGGAGCACAGCCCTGTGAGGAGAGGCTGAGGGAGCTGGGGTTGCTTAGCCTCTAAAAGAGGAGGCTCATTGCTCTCTACAACTCCCTGAAGGGAGGTTGTAGCCAGGTGGGGGTTGGTCTCTTCTACCAGACACCCAGCACCAGAACAAGAGGACACAGTCTCAAGCTGTGCCAGGGGAGGTTTAGGCTGGAGGTGAGGAGAAAAAAGGAGAAAAATAAAGTCATCAGTCACTGGAATGTGCTGCCCAGGGAGGTGGTGGAGTCCCCATCCCTGGAGGTGTTCAAGAGGGGATTGGATGTGGCACTTGGTGCCATGGTCTAATCATGAGGTCTGTGGTGACAGGTTGGACTTGATGATCCTCAAGGTCTCTTCCAACCTTAGTGATACTGTGAGACTGTGATATAGAAGTTTTTTATCCATCAGGAATATTCATGGAGATAAGAGTGGATGCCATTAAGGACATATTGCACTCACACAACTACAGAAACATTCAGGTTGGAAAAGAGCCTCAGGGTCACCCAGTCCAACCTAGAACCCTACTCTACAAGGCTCACCCCTAAACCAGAGCCCCAAACACCACAACCAAAACATCTTCAAACACAGCTAGGCTTGGGGACTCCACCACCTCCCTGGGAAGAACATTCCAGTCCCTGACCACTCTTGACATGAAAAAATTCTTCCTAGTGTCCAATCTGAACCTCCCCAGTCACAGCTTGAGGCCATTCCCTCTTGGTCTGTCACTAATGACCTGGGAGAGGAGACCAGCACCAACCTCTCCACAACCTCCTTGCAGGCAGCTGTAGACAGCCAGGAGGTCTCCCCTCAGCCTCCTCTCTTTCACACTAACCATCCCCAGCTCTCCTTCAGTCTCTCTCCATTAGATTTCTTCTCCAGGCCCTTCCCAGCTTCCTTGCCCTCCTCTGCCCTGGCTTCAGCACCTCCACAGCTCTCTTGTACTGAGGTGCCCAGAACTGGACCCAGCACTCGAGGTGTGGCCTCTCCAGAGCTGAGTGCCAGGGGACAATCCCCTCCCTGCTGTTGCTGGACACAGCATTGCTGAGCCCAGCCAGGAGGCCTTTGGCTTTCTTGGCCCCCTGGGCACACTGCTTGCTCCTCTTCCGCTGCTTGTCCATCAGCACCCCCAGGTCCCTTTCTCTGGCTTAGCTGTGAGGCTGTTCTGAGACTCAGCAAAAAGGTCTCTTCCAACCTGGTCTATTCTATTCTATTCTATTCTATTCTATTCTATTCTATTCTATTCTATTCTATTCTATTCTATTCTACTCTACTCTACTCTACCCTATCCTATCCTATCCTATCCTATCCTATCCTATCCTATCCTATCCTATCCTACCCTACCCTATCCTATCCTATCCTATCCTATCCTATCCTATCCTATCCTATCCTATCCTATCCTACCCTACCCTATCCTATCCTATCCTATCCTATCCTATCCTATCCTATCCTATCCTACCCTACCCTATCCTATCCTATCCTACCCTACCCTATCCTATCCTATCCTATCCTATCCTATCCTATCCTATCCTATCCTATCCTATCCTATCCTATCCTATCCTATCCTAATACGAAGAAAACAGACAATATTGTCAATGCTGAGAGGTATTTACAATCAATAAGCAGTACAAGACACCCCCTGGATAATCCAGGAGGCTAATAACAGCCTTCCCTTCCCTGCTCCCTACCCTCCTGTACACAATAGAGGAAAACAAAGACAAGAGAGCTGTTTATTAGGTACTTAGCCACAGCAAAGGAGTGCAAGCCAAGGTCAGGGAAACCCAGCAGAAGCCCCAGCCAAAGCAGAGGCAGTGAAGAGAAAAAAGCAGTTTGCAGATGTAAGTTTTATGTCTATTATGTGCCCAATGGGATTGTTGAGCACTTCTCACTCTGTTCCATTTTACAGCCAGTGGTGAGTTAGTAATGTTCCACCACTTTTCTGTTTAACACCTGTGGAAAATGATCCAGGCACCTCCTGAAGCTGCCACATTTCCTGAAGCTTTAAATCGAGGCCTTCACCTTCTGGGGCTCACATATTACTCTTGACCCTACCCACCTCTCAAATATTTCACAGCTAGAGGATGGTTGGACTCCATGAGCCCAAAGGTCTCCCCTGACTGAAACAATTCCCTTTTCCCTGGCTGCAGGCAGGCAGCCTGTGGATGTCAGCAGCACTGTGTGCTCCTCTGGATTTCTGTGGGTCAGATTCAATTTGCTTCACACAAAGAGCCTCCTGTAGTAGCCAGCTTTGTAGTCAGCTTTTACACAGCAGTTGGTTGGGCTCCCTGTCCTGGGAGCAGCTCTGCCAGCGGGTTGCGCATTATGTAAATGTGCTGTTGAAACAACAAAACCTTCCCTGCCTCTCTGGGCTGAGCCTCTGACCTTTGCTCCCTTCTGCAGCTCAGCACCAGAATGGTAATGCAAAAAGCTGCACCCAGGAATTATGATGCTTCATAACCTGGGATATGCTGCCTCCCACCTGGACAAAGTTTGTGTTCCAGCTGAACAGAGCATGGGAAAGATACAGCAGTGTGCTGGGGTACACCCACCCTGGGCTGGGGGAGCAGAAAGAGCCCAGCCCATCAGGAGGACACAAGAAACCTGATCCAGGTGGGCAGAGAGGGACTTGGTTTGCTCCTCTTAAGCCCGGGGAGGTGGTGGAGTCACCATCACTGGAGGTGTTCAGGAGGGGACTTGATGGGGTGCTTGGTGCCATGGGTTAGTTGATTAGGTGGTGTTGGATGATAGGTTGGACACGATGATCTTGAAGGTCTCTTCCAACCTGGTCTATTCTATTCTATTCTATTCTATTCTATTCTATTCTATTCTATTCTATTCTATTCTATTCTATTCTATTCTATTCACTGACACCCTCATAAATTCCCTCCCCAGCTTTCTTGTAGCCCCTGCAGATCCTGCAAGGCCACAATTAGGTCTCTTTGGAGCCTTCTCTTCTCCAGACTGAACAGCCCCAACTCCCTCAGTCTGTCCTCACAGCAGAGCAGCTCCAGCCCTCTGCTCCTCCTCGTGGCCCTTCTCTGGACACCTTCCAGCACCTCCAGATCCTTCCTGGCACAGAGGCTCCAGAACTGGACCCAGAGCTGCAGCTGTGGTCTCAGCAGAGTGGAGCAGAGGGGCAGAATCCCCTCCCTGGCCCTGCTGGCCACACTTCTCTTGCTGCAGCCCAGGCTCTGCTTGGCTCTCTGGGCTGCAAGTGTTCCCTGCTGGCTCCTCTTCAGCTTCTCCTCCCCCAGCACCCCCAAGGCCTTTTCTTCAGGGCTGCTCTCCAGCCAGTCCCTGCCCAGCCTCTAGCAGTGCCTGGGATTGCCCTGAGCCAGCTGCAGGACCTTGTCCTTGCTCTTGTTGAACCTCCTGAGGTTGTCCTGGGCCCAGCTCTGCAGCCTGCCCAGGTCCTTCCAGAAGGCTGCACCACACAGCTTGGTGTGCTGGGTTGCCCCATCCTGGGGGGAGACTGTGAGAGCCCTGCTTCCTCTGGGGGACAAAAGAATCTTGATCCAGGTGTGCAGAGAAGGACTTGGTTTGCCCCTCCCAGGGGGCAAGGGGATCTATTCCACTGCCCCTTCCTGCTCAGCAAGCCTATCCAAAGGACATTTGCTGCTGTGGCTCTCTCCTGCCTTGCCTGCTCCAAGAGCAGCTCAGCTGCTGCTGCTGCCCTGCACTGGCCACCTGCTCAGGCCTGGCTCTCTCTCCAGGCTGCTCCCAAGCTCTCCAGAGGACTGAATCCATTACACCCAGGGCAATCCAAGGCCATCCAGGCTTGGGTTTCTGTATTGCCCTATTTATCCCTGCCCCTTGGGAGCCCTCCCTGGTACAGCTGTATCTACACTTTGTTAAACAATTTACTTCTCCTGCTTCCAAACTGACCCCAGAGTATTTCTTTTCTGTGGCTTCACCTCCTTCCCTTTCCCCCACCCAGCCCTTTTTTTCTTCCTTTCTCCCTTTTCTTTCCCTTTCCTTACCAGGGAAAGGGAGAGGGGTGGGGGAGGAATTCTCAGTTTGTTATCATCTGAGCTCTTAAACTCCAGTGAGGCCTCAAACCAGCACAATGAAGAAGCATCCTCAACTTTCACCTAAGTTACTACTCCAAACAATACCAAAGTTTTCATAACAAGTGAGGAGAGAAATGAGGAGATCATAGAATCAATAAGGTTGGGAAAGACCTCAGAGGTCATCAAGTCCAACCTGTCACCCAACACAGCATGACAACTAAACCATGGCTCCAAGTGCCAGATTCAATCCTTTCTTGAACACCTCCAGGGATGGGGACTCCACCACCTCCCTGGGCAGCACATCCCAATGGTGAATGACTCTCTCAGTGAAGAACTTTCTCCTCACCTCCAGCCTAAAACTTCCCTGGCACAGCCTGAGACTGTGTCCTCTTGTTCTGGTGCTGGCTGCCTGGGAGAAGAGACCAACCCCATCCTGGCTACAACCTCCCTTCAGGGAGTTGTAGAGAGCAATGAGGTCTCCCCTGAGCCTCCTCTTCTCCAGGCTAAGCAACCCCAGCTCCCTCAGCCTCTCCTCACAGGGCTGTGCTCAAGGCCTCTCCCCAGCCTCCTTGCCCTTCTCTGGACACCTTCAAGTCTCTCATTGTCCTTCTTAAATTGAGGGGCCCAGAACTGGACACAGGACTGGAGATAAAGCCTCACTGACTCAATTTGCCTGAGGCCCGTACCCTACATGGTAACTGAAGCTTTTCCCCAGGTGCCACATCTACTGATTATTTGAACACCTCCAGGGATGGGAACTCCACCTCCTCCCTGGGCAGCACATTCAAATTCCAACCAGGCTTTCATTTTCATGGGAGCCAGGGAAGAGGAGAGCAAGGAAACTGGAAGGGCCTGGAGAAGAAATCTGATGGAGAGAGACTGAAGGAGCTGAGGATGGTTAGTGTGCAACAGAGGAGGCTAAGAGGAGACCTCCTGGCTCTCTACAGCTTCCTGAAAGGATGTTGTGGAGAGGCTGCTGCTGGTCTCTTCTCACAGGTAATTATCATAGTAGTATCACAGTATCAGTCAGGGTTGGAAGGGACCACAAGGATCATCTAGTTCCAACCCCCCTGCCATGGGCAGGGACACCCCACACTACATCAGCCTGGCCACAGCCTCAGCCAGCCTGGCCTTAAACACCCCCAGGGACGGGGCCTCGACCACCTCCCTGGACAACCCATTCCAGGGCTTCACCACTCTCATGGGGAAGAACTTCCTCCTCACCTCCAGCCTCAATCTCCACACCTCCAGCTTCATTCCATTCCCCCTACTCCTAGCACTCCCTGAGATCCTGAGCAGTCCCTCCCCAGCCTTCCTGGAGCCCCCTTCAGATCCTGGAAGGCCACAATGAGGTCACCTTGGAGCCATCTCTTGTCCAGACTGAACAGCCCCAACTCCTTCAGTCTGTCCTCATAGGAGAGGTGCTCCAGCCCTCTGATCATCCTCCTGGCCCTTCTCTGGACACCTTCCAGCACCTCCAGATCCCTCTTGCAATAGGGGCTCCAGAACTGGAGGCAGTACTCCAGGTGGGGTCTCAGCAGAGCTGAGCAGAGGGGGAGGATCACCTCCCTTGCCCTGCTGGCCACACTTCTCCTGCTGCAGCCCAGGATCTGATTGGCTTTGTGGGCTGCAAGTGCACACTGAGAGCTCCTGCTGAGCTTCTCCTCCCCCAGCACCCCCAAGGCTCTCTCCTCAGGGCTGCTTTCCAGCCAGTCCCTGCCCAGCCTGCATTTGTGCCTGGCATTGCCTCCACCCAGCTGCAGGACCCTGCCCTTGGTCTTGTTGAACCTCTTGAGGTTGGCTTGTGCCCACCTCTCCAGCCTGTCCAGGTCCCTCTGGATGGATCCCTTCCCTCCAGCTGTCTGCTGCACCACACAGCTTGGTGTCATCAGCAACCTTGCTGAGGGTGCACTCAGTGCCACTGTCCATGGCACCCACAGAGATGTTGAACAAGACAGGTGCCAGGACTGACCCCTGAGGGACTCTGCTTGTCCCTGGCCTCCACTGGGACATGGAGCCATGGACAGCCACTCTTTGGGTGCAGCCATCAAGCCAGTTCCTTATCCATCCAGTGGTCACCCATCACACCCATGTGTCACCAGCCTGGAGACCAGGATGTGGCGCGGGGCAGTGTCGAAGGCTTTGCTCAGTGACAGAACAAGAGGAACAGCCTCAAGCTGCACCAGGACAGGGTTAGAGTGGACATTAGGAAGAGTTTTTTCCTGTCAAGAGTGGTCAAGGACTGGAATGTGCTGCCCAGGGAGGTGGTGGTGTCCCCAAGCCTGGCTGTGTTTCCTGGTGGTTTGGCTGTGGTGTTTGGGGCTATGGTTTGGGGGTGACCCTTGTAGAGCAGGGCTCTGGGTTGGACTGGGTGACCCTGAGGCTCTTTTGCAACCTGAATGTTTGTGTGGCTCTGTGATTTTCAGTGTGCTATCAGCTGCAGAAGAGTAAGCTTGCTGGAAGTGGTAGCTTCACAGTCATTCATCATGAATCATGCACTCCTCCAGAGATGAAGTGAAGTATTTTAATCAACGTTTTAATAGCACATCACTGCTCTGAATAACACAGCACCCACTTTGTGAGAGCAATCTGCACAGCCTGTTGTGTCATTTGCTGGGTGGAAGTCTGAGGCACATTGCATTTATAATAGGTGTGACATATCCCAGATCTTTAGGTCATTTGCTGTTGGGCTTCTGTAAAGGGAAGATACAACTTTGCATGATAAAAAGATGTTGCTCTGGAGTCAAAAGCTGCAGGCTGGGGGGGGGGGGGGAGGGGGAAACTCCACCAAATAGAATCCTTCTGGTTAATCTATTCCACAGCAAAATGGAGAAGGCAAAGCAGCAAAGATTTGCTTTCCAAATCACAAGCATAGGCTCAATCCCTTAGGCTATAAAACTTCATTCAGGTGAGGTCCTACTGAAGACTTCTCCCACACAGCCTATTATGAAGGGCAATCTTCTAACTGGAAAACAAAAAGCACACCACACAAAACCCCCACAGTGAGATCCTGCAGCAGGCTCTTGCCCAGGAAGCCTCTGAATAGGATATGGTAATAGGATGCAGACCCAGGGCTTGTAATCAGAAGGTAGAGCTGCCACGCAAAGTGCTGCTGCTTGATCTAGTGAGGCATCTTTCCTGAAGGACAGCATGCCTTCTGCTCTGCAGCCTCCTCATTATGGTGTCCTTTGTAACCCCAAGAAGTCTCCCTGATGAACTACCTGGGTGCAGGAACTGGTGCATTGCTACCCCAGAGAGAAAAGAAGGTCAGAAAATCACAGGCTGTCAGGGGTTGGAAGGGACCTCCACAGAGCTTCCAGTCCAAGCCCCCTGCCAGAGCAGGAGCATAGAATCCAGCACAGGTCACACAGGAACACATCCAGACAGGGATGGAAAGGCTCCACAGAAGGAGACTCCACAGCCTCTCTGGGCAGCCTGCTCCAGGCCTCTGGGACCCTCATAATCAAGAAGTTCCTCCTCATGTTGAGCTGGAACCTCCTGTGCTGCAGTTTCCATCCATTGCCCCTTGGCCTATCCCAGGGCACAGTGAGCAGAGGCTGTCCCTGTCCCTTCCTTCCTGACCCCCAGCCCTCAGCTCTTGAGAGACATTGATCAGATCCCTCTCAGCCTTCTCCTCTCCACACTCAACAGCCCCAGGGCTCTCAGCCTCTCCTCCCCAGGCAGTGCTGCAGTCCCTTCAGCAGCCTTGCAGCCCTCCCTTGGACTCTCCCCAGCAGATCCCTGTCCCTCCTGATCTGGGGAGCCCAGAGCTGGATGCAATATTCCAGGTGTGGTCTCAGCAGGGCAGAGGAGAGTGGGAGGAGAACCTCCCTGGCTCTGCTGGACACGCTCCTCTGAATGCACCCCAGGATCCCCTTGGCTTTCTTGGCCCCCAGGGCACATTGCTGCCCCATGCAGAGCTTGCTGCCCACCAGCACTCCCAGATCCTTCTTCATGGGGATGCTCTGATTGTTGCTCTGGAAATGACAAGAGATTAAGTTCTGGGCTCCTCAGTTTGGGAAGGAGGTTGACTTGCTGGAAGGTGTCCAGAGAAGGGCAACAAAGCTGGGGAGGGGCTTGGAACACAGCCCTGTGAGGAGAGGCTGAGGGAGCTGGGGTTGCTTAGCCTGGAGAAGAGGAGGCTCAGGGGAGACCTCACTGCTCTCTACAACTCCCTGAAGGGAGGTTGTAGCCAGGTGGGGGTTGGTCTCTTCTCCCAGGGACCCAGCACCAGAACAAGAGGAGACTCAGTCTCAAGCTGCCCCAGGGGAGGTTTAGGTTGGATGTTAGGAAGAAGTTCTACACAGAGAGAGTGATTGCCCATTGGAATGGGCTGCCTGGGGAGGTGGTGGAGTCACCATCCCTGGAGGTGTTCAGGAGGAGACTTGATAGGGTGCTTGGTGCCATGGGTTAGTTGATTAGGTGGTGTTGGGTGATAGGTTGGACTTGATGATCTTGAAGGTCTTTTCCAACCTGGTCTATTCTATGCTATGCTATGCTATGCTATGCTATGCTATGCTATGCTATGCTATTCTAAGTCATTGTAAGAGCTGTTGTCCCAACACATGCATTTCAGTCCAGTTTTGCTAACTGTCCCTCCAATGCTTCACAGAATCACAGAACATTAGGGGCTGGAAGGGACCTTGAGAGCTCATCCAATCCAACCCCCTGCCAGAGCAGGAGCATAGAATAGGGCAGAGGTCACACAGGAACACATCCAGACAGGGATGGAAAGGCTCCAGAGCAGGAGACTCCACAACCTCTCTGGGCAGCCTGCTCCAGGCCTCTGCCACCCTCACAAAGAATTTTTCCCCGTTCTGTTCCCCTGGCACCTTCTCTGCTCCACTTGCACCCAGTGCCCCTTAGCCTGTCACTGGACAACCCTGAGCAGAGCCTGGCTCCTTCTTCCCCACGCTGCTCTGCACATCTTTGTCACCAGCAACGAGGGCCCCCCTCAGGCTCCTCCACTCCCCAGCTGCCTCAGCCTGGCCCCAGCAGGCAGATGTTCCACTGCCTGCAGCAGCTTTGCAGCTCTGACCTGGCCTCTCTCAAGCAGACTCTGGCAAGGTTAAAGCTTCCATTACAAAACAAAGTCCTTCACCCATAGGCTCAAAGCAGGCTTCAATGGCACTAAAGACAACCCTTGAAAGAGTCAAAACTGCATAAAATAACATCTGCTATCTACTTGGGGGTGAATTTAACCTCCAGTAAAGTATCCATAGGGGACAGAATGGCTAAAAAAAAAACTCATTGAAAGAGTTTTACAATAGCAGAGGAGACTGAGGAGCAAATTCTAAGGCAGCAAAGCCCTACTGCCAGAAAAGGAAAGGCTAAACCCTTCAAGACAGGTGAAGATCAAAAAAGAAGAGACAGCTTGCTAGTAGAGGTTAGGAATGTGGCACACAGTGGGGTTGTTATCTGCACTTGGGCTCCCTGCAGGTGCTTCAAAGAGGCAGAGCTGTGGTGCTGATGGCCATGGATTAGCCCCAGTCCTGGCAGAGTTAAAGAACTGTTAGCAGCAAGGATCTTATGAAGACTTCTGCAACTAAGACAATTCTATGTCTCCAGGGATTTTCTCAGCACCCTCTTCAGATATTTAAGAGTCAGGAGAGGTTTTTTCTTCCTCTCTCTTTACATGTGGTCTGCCTTCACTAATGGGCTGTAGGTCCTCAGCACTGCTTTGCCTTTGACAGGTGTGCTCATGCAGCACGCATGGAAGTAGATGATCTCCCTTAAGAGGAGAGCCTGAGGCAGCTGAGGGCTCTGGAGCTTGCAGAGGAGGAGCCTGAGGGTGAGCTCCTTGCTGGTGCTAAAGCTGTGCAGGGGGAGTGCCCAGAGGCTGGAGCCAGGCTCTGCTGGGGGATGCCCAATGCCAGCACAAGGGGCAGTGGTGGAAGCTGAGGCAGAGGAAGTGCCATGGAAAGAGGAGGAAGAATTTTTCCCCTGTGAGGGTGAGAGAAGCCTGGAGCAGGCTGCCCAGGGGGGTTGTGGAGTCTCCCTCTGTGGAGCTATTCAAGACCTGCCTGGCTGTGTTGCTGTGTGAGCTGCTCTGGGTGCTCCTGCTCTGGCAGGGGGGTTGGCCTGGGTGAGCTTTGGAGGTCCCTCCCAGCCCCTCACATTCTGTGACTCTGTGATAGCTGCAAATCAGGACTCAGAGCTGCACTTTAGATGATATTCCTGAACATACACCCAAAACCATGTCCAGCCCCTCACATTCTGTGACTCTGTGATCTTTCAGGTCCTTTCCAAGCCATTCTGTGCTGCATGATAGGCTACACGTGTGGTAAGCATCAGCTGTGTAGGCTGGAGTGGTGTCAGATGGACTCCGTTGTACAGCTGTCTCTCAGGTGTTTACTTCCTGTCTGGCTGAAAGGAGGTTTTATTTTGAAACAAAACAATTCCTCAGTGTGCTGAGCAGCAGATCTGAGCACCTCATAGCACTAAGTGAAAAGCCTGGCTGACATTTATCTCAGCAGTTCTGAGCTGTGCCTGGTACTCCCTGAGTGGTTGCATTCCAAACCCAACTCCTCCCAAACTAACAAAGTAAAGATTTGTTCTTTTTAAGCTGCCACGGCCACCTGGGGCTCAGCCTCAGCTTTCCTGGGCATCTGAAGCACTATGCAGCTGGATTTCCAGGTGAGCAGGCAGGTGGAGTGCACAGGGCTGACCTGACATTCACCCAGGGTGCAGAGCTGGCACCAAGCAGGAGTCTTCAGCCAGGCAAGATTACGGAACAGGTCATCCTGAGTGCAATCACACAGCTCTTACAGGATGGCCAAGGGATCAGGCCCAGCCAGCAGGGATTTAGGAAGGGCAGGTCCTGCCTGACCAACCTGATCTCCTTCTATGATCAGGTGACTGCCTGGTGGATGTGGGGCAGGCTGTGGATGTGGTCTGCCTGCACTTCAGCAAGGCCTTTGACACCATCCCCCACAGCAAACTGCTGGCCAAGCTGTCAGCCCCTGGCTTGGACAGCAGCTCCCTGAGCTGGGTTAGGAACTGGCTGGAGGCTGAGCCCAGAGAGTGGTGGTGAATGGTGCCACAGCCAGCTGGCAGCCAGGCACCAGTGGTGTGCCCCAGGGAGCAGTGCTGGGCCCTGTGCTCTTTAACATCTTCATTGATGATCTGGATGAGGGCATTGAGTCCATCATCAGCAAATTTGCAGATGACACCAAGCTGGAGGCAGGAGTTGATCTGCTGGAGGGTAGAGAGGCTCTGCAGAGGGATCTGGACAGGCTGGACAGATGGGCAGAGGCCAAGGGCAGGAGATTGAACACATCCAAGTGCCAGGTTCTGCACATTGGCCACAACAACCCCAGGCAGTGCTGCAGGCTGGGGTCAGAGTGGCTGAGAGCAGCCAGGCAGAGAGGGACCTGGGGGTGCTGGTCGATGGTAGGCTGAACATGAGCCTGCAGTGTGCCCAGGAGGCCAAGAGAGCCAATGGCATCCTGGCCTGCATCAGGAAGAGTGTGGCCAGCAGGAGCAGGGAAGTCATTCTGCCCCTGTACACTGCACTGGTTAGGCCACACCTTGAGTCCTGTGTCCAGTTCTGGGCTCCTCAGTTTAAGAAGGACATTGAGAGACTTGAAGGTGTCCAGAGAAGGGCAACAAGGCTGGGGAGGGGTCTGGAGCACAGCCCTGTGAGGAGAGGCTGAGGGAGCTGGGGTTGCTTAGCCTGGAGAAGAGGAGGCTCAGGGGAGACCTCATTGCTCTCTACAACTACCTGAAGGGAGGTTGTAGACAGGCAGAGGTTGGTCTCTTCTCCCAGGCAGCCAGCACCAGAACAAGAGGACACAGTCTCAGGCTGCACCAGGGGAGGTTTAGGCTGGAGGTTAGGAAGAAGTTCTATACAGAGAGAGTGATTGCCCATTGGAATGTGCTGCCCAGGGAGGTGGTGGAGTCACCATCCCTGGAGGTGTTCAGGAGGAGACTTGATAGGGTGCTTGGTGCCATGGGTTAGTTGATTAGGTGGTGTTGGATGATAGGTTGGACTCAATGATCTTGAAGGTCTCTTCCAACCTGGTCTATTCTATTCTATTCTATTCTATTCTATTCTATTCTATTCTATTCTATTCTATTCTATTCTATTCTATTCTATTCTATTCTATTCACTGACACCCTCAAAAGTCCCTCCCCAGCTTTCTTGGAGCCCCCTGCAGATTCTGGAAGGCCACAATGAGGTCTCCTGGGAGCCTTCTCCCCCCCCAGCCTGCACAACCCCAACTCCCTCAGTCTGTCCTCACAGCAGAGCAGCTCCAGCCCTCTGCTCATCCTCCTGGCCCTTCTCTGGACACCTTCCAGCACCTCCAGAGCCTTCCTGGCACAGAGGCTCCAGAACTGGCCCCAGAGCTGCAGCTGTGGTCTCAGCAGAGTGGAGCAGAGGGGCAGAATGCCCTCCCTGGCCCTGCTGGCCACACTTCTCTTGCTGCAGCCCAGGCTCTGCTTGGCTCTCTGGGCTGCAAGTGCTCCCTGCTGGCTCCTCTTCAGCTTCTCCTCCCCCAGCACCCCCAAGGCCTTTTCTTCAGGGCTGCTCTGCAGCCAGTCCCTGCCCAGCCTCTAGCAGTGCCTGGGATTGCCCTGAGCCAGCAGCAGGACCTTGCCCTTGGTCTTGTTGAACCTCCTGAGGTTGCCCTGGGCCCAGCTCTGCAGCCTGTCCAGGTCCCTCTGGATGGATCCTTCCCTCCAGCTGTCAGCAGCACCACACAGCTTGGTGTCACCAGCAGCCCTGCTGAGGGTGCACTCAATGCCACTGTCCATGGCACCAACAAAGCTGTTAAACAAGCCTGGTGCCAGCACTGATCCCTGAGGGACTCCATCCTGCTGAGGGTGCACTCAGAGGCATAGATCTGTAGGTGTTCATTTTGGCTTCCACAGCTGGCAGCTCTTTCCTTGCTGTGCAACTCCCTCTTGCAAACAAGGAGCATGGAAGGTCCTGTGCAATGACTGAGGAGGCTGCAAAGAGAGCTTAGAGGAATGTGGCAGATCAGGCAGGAGAAAAGGGCCTCCACCTGCCTCTCCTCAGAGAGTTTTCTTCCCTGTGCATGCAGACCACAAGCTGCTTCTCTTTTGGGCTCAGTTCATTATTTGGCAGCGGAAAGGGACTTCAGAGCTGAATAAGTGCAAGCACTTTGTCCAAGAGGGGGAAAAACTGGTTCAGTGGACAGCAAAGTAACCTTTTACTCCTTATTCAGCCCCTCAAAGCACAGCTATCTATATACCCACCCTGGAGAGCCTGGCTTTGAAGGCAAGAGCTAATGCTGCTGCTGCGCAGCTTCTCTGCAGGGAGGTCTGCTAAGGGAAGGATCAGGACTTTACTCCTTTCCATCCTTCAGCCCTGCCTGAACACATCTCACATTCTCCCTACCAGACAGAACTTGAAGGCATGGGAGGTTGCTGGACCCAAATCCATGAATAGCTGCTAAATTGACAACTAAAGGCAGCAGTACTGAGCTCCCAGGAGCAGCACAGGCCAGCAGCTGAGCCCCAGCATGTTCTGAGCACTCAGCTACCCCCTGCAGCCTGGCAGGCACCGAGCAGCTCCACTTCCAAAAGAGTACAGAGGGTACAAGCAGCCAGGGTGGAGAAGTCCTTGGAGATAGCCAAGTCCAACAGCTAACCCAACACCACCTTGACCACTGAACCATGTCCCACAGTGCCAGGATTCTTGGGATGGAATGGAATGGGATGGAATGGGATGGAATGGAATGGAATGGAATGGAATAGAATAGAATAGAATAGAATAGAATAGAATAGAATAGAATAGACCAGACCAGACCAGACCAGACCAGGTTGGAAGAGACCTTCAAGATCATCGTGTCCAACCTATCATCCAACACCACCTAATCAACTAAACCATGGCACCAAGCACCCTATCAAGTCTCCTCCTGAACACCTCCAGTGATGGTGACTCCACCACCTCCCTGGGCAGCCCATTCCAATGGGCAATCACTCTCTCTGTGTAGAACTTCTTCCTAACCTCCAGCCTAAACCTCCCCTGGCACAGCTTGAGACTGTGTCCTCTTGTTCTAGTGCTGCTTGCCTGGGAGAAGAGACCAACCTCTGCCTGTCTACAACCTCCCTTCAGAGAGTTGTAGAGAGCAATGAGGTCTCCCCTGAGCCTCCTCCTCTCCAGGCTAAGCAACCCCAGCTCCCTCAGCCTCTCCTCACAGGGCTGTGTTCCAAACCCCTCCCCAACTTTGTTGCCCTTCTCTGGACACCTTCCAGCAAGTCAACCTCCTTCCTAAACTGAGGGGCCCAGAACTGGGCACAGGACTCAAGGTGTGGCCTAACCAGTGCAGTGTCCAGGGGCACAATGACCTCCCTGCTCCTGCTGGCCACACTCTTCCTGATGCAGGCCAGGATGCCATTGGCCCTCTTGGCTGCCTGGGCACACTGCAGGCTCATGTTCAGCCTACCATTGACCAGCACCCCCAGGTCCCTCTCTGCCTGGCTGCTCTCAGCCACTCTGACCCCAGCCTGTAGCACTGCATGGGGTTGTTGTGGCCAATGTGCAGAACCTGGCACTTGGATGTGTTCAGTCTCCTGCCCTTGGACTCTGCCCATCTGTCCAGCCTGTCCAGGTCCCTCTGCAGAGCCTCTTGAACCTCCAGCAGATCAACTCCTGCCCCCAGCTTGATGTCTTCACAGAATGGTCCAGGCCAGAAGGGACCTCCATACCTCATCCAATTCAGCCTCCCTGCAGTCAGCAGCAACATCCCCAACTAGCTCAGATTGCACAGATTTTGGTTTCTGCTCTAAATAGCAATGACAGGCACAGTAGCTGAGGGGTGGCGCCTGTGCTATACCGCCTGGTACCAAAACTCCCAACTGTCCCAGCCAGTCTTTCCTCTCTGTTGTTGTGTAGAGATGCTCTGAAACAAAGCAAAGAGATGTTGAGGTGTAAGCAAAGCACTGTTCACAGCTCTACTGGCCAAAGGGGTTGGATCAGGTGATGTCTACGAGTGCCTTCCACCTCTGCCATTCTGGACAAGGCTGGGGGGCACAAAGATGATGAGAGGGAAGAAGAACCTCTCCTGTGGGGTCAGGCTGAGACAACAGGGGCTCTTCTGGCTGGAGAACAGAAGGGGAGATCCTTTCTAAAGCAGTCTGTGAGCCTTTGCCAGCTCTTCACCAAAGCTCATGCAAGGCACGTTTCAAGACAAGGAAGAACGAGGAAGGTCATCTGCAAAACCTGGGAAACTGTAGAGCTCTTGGCTAAGCTTCATGCCTGGGGAAAAAGAAAACACTAAAAGCAAATTATTAGGTGTTTTATTCACCAGGGTTAGGAGCAATGTTAGGAAGAAATTCTTCCCTGACAGAGAGCTTGGCCATTGGCATGTGCTGCCCAGGGAGGTGGTGGAGTCACCATCCCTGGAGGTGTTCAAGAGGGGATTGGATGTGGCACTTGGTGCCATGGTTGAGTTGATTAGATGGTGTTGGGTGATAGGTTGGGCTGGTTGATTTCAAAGGTCTTTTCCATCCTGGGTTATTCTATTCTATTCTATTCTATTCTATTCTATTCTATTCTATTCTATTCTATTCTATTCTATTCTATTCTATTCTATTCTATTCTATTCTGTTCTACAGTGGGCGTTATTTACCATGTGAAGCAACAGCCAGTGTCTAGCAACATGCAGAGTCACAGGTTGCAAAGGACCTCCAAAGCTCACCCAGTCCAACCCCTCTGCACTCAGCAGGGACATCCCCAACCAGATCAGGTTGCCCAGAGCCCTGTCCAGCCTCACCTTCAATATCTCCAGGGATGGAGCCTCAACCACCTCCCTGGGCAACCTGTGCCAGTGTTCCACCACCCTCATGCTGCAGAACTTGTTCCTCACATCCAATCTCAATCTGCTCTGCTCTACTTTGAAGCCATTGCCCCTGGGCCTGTCCCTGCAGGCCTTTGCAAACAGTCTCTCTGCAGCCTTCCTGCAGCCCCCTTCAGGTCCTGGCAGGCTGCTCTTAGGTCTTCCTGGAGCCTTCTCTTCTGCAGGCTGAACACCCCCAGCTCCCTCAGCCTGGCCTCACAGCAGAGCTGCTCCAATCCCCTGAGCATTCTCCTGGTCTCCTCTGGACCCTCTCCATCAGGTCCAGGTCCTTCCTGTGCTGAGGGCTCCAGAGCTGGACACAGCACTGCAGGGGAGGTCTCAGCAGAGCAGAATAAAGTGTCAGAATCAGCTCTCTGGATCTGCTGGCAGTGCTGCTTTGGCTGCCCATGGAGCAATCAGTGCAACTGCTCCAAGGTCAGGGAATAAGCAGTGTCTTTCCTGGGTGCATTCACTCACCAGGCTCTCTGCAGGAGTTGGATCTTCAGTCTTTATCTTATAAAAGGCACTTTTCATTTACCTAGCTGCCTGCTTCCCTACAGTGCACAGGGATTTAATTATATTTGAGGCTTCCATCCCTCTGGTCAATGTCAAATTTGTTTGAAAAGAGGTTATTAATCAGGAGGAACAGGCACACAGAGTATGAGAGCAGAAGCCTAATTTCCTTAGGAAATTAAGCTAAAATGGAAGTAGGGGGGGGAGGGAAAGATTTCTCAAGGACAAATCTCATCAAATCAATCTGAGATTTGACATTGTCTCATAAGACACTTTCCTAAGTGAAGGGGACACAGATACAGCTGGATGAAATAAAGTGTTGGCAGCTGGCTGCAAATCCAAATTCAAGCTGTGGTTAGTTACTCAGGAAAGCCAGGAAGGCATTTCACATGGGATCAGAGAATCACAGATTGATCACAGCTCACAGGATGTCAGGGGCTGGAAGGGACCTCAGGAGATCTTGCAGTCCAGCCCCCTGACAGAGCAGGAGCATAGAATCCAGCACAGGTCACACAGGAACACATCCAGACAGGGATGGAAAGGCTCCACAGCAGGAGACTCCACAACCTCTCTGGGCAGCCTGCTCCAGGGCTCTGGGACCCTCACAGTCAAGAAGTTCCCCCTGGTGTTAACCAGCTTGGAAGAGACCTTCAAGATCATCCAGTCCAACCTATCACCCAGCACCATCTAATCAACTAAGCCATGACACAGGACTCAAGGTGTGGCCTAACCAGTGCAGTGTACAGGGGCAGAATGACCTCCCTGCTCCTGCTGGCCACACTGCTCCTGATGCAGGCCAGGATGCCATTGGCCTCCTTGGCCACCTGGGCACACTGCTGGCTCATGTTCACCTGTTATCCACCAGCACCCCCAGGTCCCTCTCTGCCTGGCTGCTCTCAGCCACTCTGACCCCAGCCTGTAGCACTGCCTGGGGTTGTTGTGGCCAACGTGCAGAACCTGGCACTTGGATGTGTTCAATCTCCTGCCCTTGGACTCTGCCCATCTGTCCAGCCTGTCCAGGTCCCTCTGCAGAGCCTCTCCACCCTCCAGCAGATCAACTCCTGCCCCCAGCTTGCTGTCATCTGCAAATTTACTGTTGATGGACTCAATGCCCTCATCCAGATCATCAATAAAGATATTGAACAGGATGGGGCCCAGCACTGCTCCCTGGGGCACACCACTGGTGCCTGGCTACCAGCTGGCTGTGGCACCATTCACCACCACTCTCTGGGCTCAGCCTCCAGCCAGTTCCTAACCCAGCTCAGAGTGCTGCTGTCCAAGCCAGGGGCTGACAGCTCAGCCAGCAGTTTGCTGTGGGGGATGGTGTCAAAGGCCTTGCTGAAGTGCAGGCAGACCACATCCACAGCCTGCCCCACATCCACCAGGCAGTCACCTGATCATAGAAGGAGATCAGGTTGGTCAGGCAGGACCTGCCCTTCCTGGATCCCTGCTGGCTGGGCCTGATCCCTTGGCCATCCTGTAAGTGCTGTGTCAGTGCTGGGCGAGTGTTGTGTCAAGCAGATAAGTAAGACAAGATTCAATTAGCTGCATGTTAGCTTCTGCACAATGTGGTTCAGTTTCCATACACACAGAGTTCTGCATGATTAAGCTAAAAAAGAAAGTCACTTCTAGTGAACATTCATCTTGTTCCAAGTGAAGTGAGCTGCTCATAACCTCCTGTATCTATTCACTCAGGGGTTCCCATGCTGAGCTTACAATTAGCAGTGGCTCATGGTGGTGAGCAGGCACAGCCTGCCTGATGCTGAAGCCATGGCTACCACCCTGTGTGCTCACCCCTGAGCCCCACAGGTCACAGAATCATTAAGGCTCTAAAAGATCTCCAGTCCAGCTGTCATCCTGACACCACCATGCCCACTAAGCCACGTCCCCACGTACCAGGTCTAAGTGTGTTGAACCCCTGTGGGGACGCTGGCTCCACCACCTCCCTGGGCAGCCTCTTCCAATCCCTGACAGCTC
Organism: Melanerpes formicivorus; assembly: GCF_026170545.1. Lineage (NCBI taxonomy): Eukaryota > Metazoa > Chordata > Aves > Piciformes > Picidae > Melanerpes > Melanerpes formicivorus. The sequence goes on from NW_027142404.1 coordinate 2,202,351, forward strand.
TTTTCACAAGGAAGTTTTTCCTCATATCCAACCTAAACCTCCCCTGGTGTGGCTGGCTTAAGGCCACTTCCTGCCAGCAGTTACTAGGGAGGAGGGACCAGCACCTTCCTCATCACAGTCTGCTTTTAGGTGGTTGTAGAGAGGGAGGAGGTCTCCCATTGCCCTCCTTTCCTGCAGGCTGAACAACCCCCAGTCCCTCAGCTGCTCTTCAGAAGTTGTTGACCAGACTCTTCACCTCTTAGCCTGGAGAAGAGGAGGCTCAGGGGAGACCTCATTGCTCTCTACAACTACCTGAAGGGAGGTTGTAGCCAGGTGGGAGTCAATCTCTTCTCCCAGGCAAGCAGTACCAGAACAAGAGGACACAGGCTCAAGCTGTGCCAGGGGAGGTTTAGGCTGGAGGTTAAGAAGTTCTACACAAAGAGAGTGATTGCCCATTGGGATGTGCTGCCCAGGGAGGTGGTGGAGTCACCATCACTGGAGGTGTTTAAGAGGAGCCTGCATGAGGCACTTGGTGCCATGGTTTAGTTGATCAGATGGTGCTGGGTAATAGGTTGGACTCGATGATCTCAAAGGTCTTTTCCAACCTGGTTAATTCTACTCTATTCTATTCTATTCTATTCTATTCTATTCTATTCTATTCTATTCTATTCTATTCTATTCTACTCTATTCTATTCTATTTTATTCTATGTCATGCCATTCCATTCCATTCCATTCCATTCCATTCCATTCCATTCCATTCCATTCCATTCACCAGCTCCATTGTCCTTCTCTGGACCTGCTCCAGCCCCTCAACATCCTTCTTGGAGTGAGGGCACCAAAACTGAGCCCAGAACTCAAGGCAGGGCCTCACCAGTGTCAAGCAGAGGCAGACAACCACATCCCCAGACCTGCAGGCCACACTATTCATACTGCAAGCCAGCATGCCATTGGCCTTGGCCACCTGAGCACACTGCTGGCTCATGTTCAGCTAGCCATCAGTCAGCACCTCCAGATGCTTTTCTGCCAGGCAGTTTCCAGTCACCCTGCCCCAAGCCTGCAGCCCTGCATGGGGTTGTTGTGACCCAGATGAAATTCAAAGTGCATGTCACCAGAAGAGCAAGGGGTAGTGTCTGCAAGAAAGTTAGGCATGGCTGCCCCTCCGTTCCTCTGCTACTGCCAGAGGCTGGAGGGGAAAGAAAATTTCCTTAGAATAGAATAGAATAGACCAGGTTGGAAGAGACCTTCAAGATCATTGATTCCAACCCATCAACCAATCCAACACCACCTAATCAACTAACCCATGGCACCAAGCACCCTATCAAGTCTCCTCCTCAACACCTCCAGGGATGGTGACTCCACCACCTCCCCAGGCAGTCCATTCCAATGGCCAATCACTCTCTCTGTGTAGAACTTCTTCCTCACCTCCAGCCTAAACCTCCCCTGGCACAGCTTGAGACTGTGTCCTCTTGTTCCAGTGCTGGTTGCCTGGAAGAAGAGATCAACCTCTGCCTGTCTACAACCTCCCTTCAGATAGTTGTAGAGAGCAATGAGGTCTCTCCTGAGCCTCCTCTTCTCCAGGCTAAGCAACCCCAGCTCCCTCAGCCTCTCCTCACAGGGCTGTGCTCCAAACCCTTCACCAACTTCGTTGCCCTTCTCTGGACTCCTTCCAGCAACTCAACCTCCTTCCTAAACTGAGGGGCCCAGAACTGGACACAGGACTCAAGGTGTGGCCTAACCAGTGCAGTGTACAGGGGTAGAATGACCTCCCTGCTCCTGCTGGCCACACTGTTCCTGATGCAGGCCAGGATGCCATTGGCCTCTTGGCTGCCTGGGCACACTGCTGGCTCATGTTCAGCCTACTATCAACCAGCACCCCCAGGTCCCTCTCTGCCTGGCTGCTCTCAGCCACTCTGACCCCAGCCTGTAGCACTGCCTGGGGTTGTTGTGGCCAATGTGCAGAACCTGGCACTTGGATATGTTCAATCTCCTGCCCTTGGACTCCAGCCAGTTCCTAACCCAGCTCAGAGTGTTGCTGTCCCAGCCAGGGGCTGACAGCTTGGCCAGGAGTTTGCTGTGGGGGACAGTGTCAAAGGCCTTGCTGGAGTCCAGGCTGACTACATCCACAGCCTGCCCCACACCCACACGGCAATCACCTGATCATAGAAGGAGATCAGGTTGGTCAGGCAGGACCTGCCCTTCCTAAATCCCTGCTGGCTGGGCCTGATCCCTTGGCCATCCTTTAAGTGCTGTGTAAAAAAAAGCCTCAGGCAGTTAGAGTTTCTGTCACTATTTATTTTCAACTAGTAGGAGATAATGACTACTAATGCTGCCTGGATTTATTTTCCCTTAGTGAATGAACAAAGCATCCTCTTAACACCCGTGACAGTACCATGAATGCTGGCGGGGGGTGGTGGTGTGTAGAAAAGAGGCCACAAAGACCAGCAGGGGGATGGAGAACCTCCCCTTCAGGGACAGGCTGAGAGAATTGGAGCCTGGAGAAGAGAAGGCTCTAGGGAGACCTTAGAGCAGCCTTCCAGTACCTGAAGGGGCCCCAGAAGAGCTGGGGGGGGGACTTTGGACAGGGGCTGGGAGTGCCAGGATGAGGAGCAAGGGCTTGGATCTGGGAGAGGGGAGATTGAGACTGGAGATGAAGAAGAAATTGTTGACAGTGAGGGTGAGGAGAGACTGGCACAGGCTGCCCAGGGAGGCTGTGGCTGTCCCCTCTAGGGAGGTATTCAGAGCCAGGCTGGATGATGCCTTGAGCAACCTGGGCTGGTGGGAGGTGTCCCTGCCCAAGGCAGGGGGTTGGAGCTGGCTGATCTGGCAGGTCCCTTCCAGTCTAACCCATTGTGTGAATCTCTGAAGCATGTGTTGATCAGTGCTCCATCAGAGCTGCTGATTGCACAACTGTGTTCTTTTACTCCTTGTGGCCTTGCATCAAAATCAGCTAAGCCAAAATGAATCTGCTTCGAGAGGACACCACTTCTCTGTCTGTAGCTGGTTTGACTTCTGCAACACAGGCAGGGCCACCTTCCAGCTTCAACTGAAGACAGAAACATTGCAAATAGGCCAGAGTCTGATCTACCAAGCTCCTGTGCAGCCTGCTCTGGGTGCTGCTGCTTGGCAGCCGGCGGGGATTGGACCAGATGATCTCCAGAGGTCCCTTCCAACCCCCACCATTCTGACCCTGCAAACATGGGTCATGGTTTTTTCTGGGCATTATTACTCCTCTTTGAACAGTGTTTGAGTCTGAAAGAGGACAGCTGGGTCACAAAGCAGAACCAGCAAAGCCCTCCATGCTTTCCCAATTAGTGTCTTCCACACCACAATAATCTTTTATCCTCTAAAAGGAACGAGCAGGCAAAGAATAAACTCAGATGGCTTTGTTGCAGCTGCCAGCTGGCTATGGGAAGCATTTCATCCCAGCAGCAGTTAAGAGGCTTCTGTAAAGCATGATGCAATAATTTATCAGCTAATCTGATCCCTGTCATATGCAGCCAAAAAGATCCTATCACAACTGGCTGCCACTCAGCTGGAGCCACACATCCTCTCCCACAGCCATTTTCCTACCCCATTGAAATCCAAGGGAAATGCATCCTTGCTGCACACTCCCTGCTCACAAATTCAGGCCTCTTTATTTGATTATTGTTTGTTTCCCCTCCTCATTACCACAGCTGAATTATGCTTGCAGGAAAACGTTGATTATTATTATTTCAATCACTTCAGATCAAGAGATGCAATTTCCCAATAAGAAACCTTCTGGTGAGCCCTTTGTAATTTAAGATATGGGGATTAGAAGTCTTTTGCAGGCGGTTGCATGAATGAGAGACCTGAATGGCTTCCTTGTGTCTCTGTGTCTCTCTTCCTCCTTCACTGAAGCTGCAGAGGGACCTCGACAGGCTGGACAGATGGGCAGAGTCCAGCAGGATGGCATTCAACAAGTCCAAGTGCCAGGGGCTGCACTTTGGCCACAGCAACCCCAGGCAGAGCTACAGGCTGGGGTCAGAGTGGCTGAGAGCTGCCAAACAGAGAGGGACCTGGGGGTGCTGATTGACAGCTGCCTGAACATGAGCCAGCAGTGTGCCCAGGTGGCCAAGAAGGCCAATGGCATCCTGGCCTGCATTAGGAATAGTGTGGCCAGCAGGAGCAGGGAAGTCATTGTGCCCCTGTACTCTGCACTGGTTAGGCCACACCTTGAGTCCTGTGTCCAGTTCTGGACCCCTTAGTTTAGGAAGACCATTGAGAGACTTGAAGGTGTCCAGAGAAAGGCAACAAGGCTGGGGAGAGGCCTTGAGCACAGCCCTGTGAGGAGAGGCTGAGGGAGCTGGGGTTGCTTAACCTGGAGAAGAGGAGGCTCAGGGGAGATCTCATTGCTCTCTACAACTCCCTGAAGGGAGGTTGTAGCCAGGATGGGGTTGGTCTCTTCTCTCTAGCAACCGGCACCAGAACAAGAGGACACAGTCTCAAGCTGTGCCAGGGGAAGTTTAGGCTGGATGTGAGGAGAAAGTTCTTCCCTGAAAGAGTCGTGCACCATGGGGATGTGCTGCCCAGGGAGGTGGTGGAGTCCCCATCCCTGGAGGTGTTCAAGAGGGGATTGGATGTGGCACTTGGTGCCATGGTTTACAGTATCAGAGTATCACAGTATCATTAAGGTTGGAAAGGACCTCGAGGATCATCGAGTCCAACCTATCAACACAGACCCCATGACTAGACCATGGCACCAAGTGCCACGTCCAATCTCCCCTTGAACGCCTCCAGGGTCGATGACTCAACCACCTCCCTGGGCAACCCGTTCCAATGCCGAATGACTCGCTCGGTGAAGAATTTCCTCCTCACCTCGAGTCTGAACCTCCCCTGGCGCAGCTTGAGACTGTGTCCTCTTGTTCTGGTGCTGGTTGCCTGGGAGAAGAGACCAACCCCCTCCTGGCCACAACCACCTTTCAGGTAGTTGTAGAGAGCAGTGAGGTCTCCCCTGAGCCTCCTCTTCTCCAGGCTGAACAATCCCAGCTCCCTCAGCCTCTCCTCACAGGGCTGTGCTCAAGGCCTCTCCCCAGCCTTGTTGCCCTTCTCTGGACACGCTCAAGTGTTTCGATGTCCTTCTTAAACTGAGGAGCCCAGAACTGGACACAGGACTCAAGGTGTGGCCTAACCAGAGCAGAGTACAGGGGCACTATGACCTCCCTGCTCCTGCTGGCCACACTATTCCTAATGCAGGCCAGGAGGCTATTGGCCCTCCTGGCCACCTGGGCACACTGCTGGCTCATATTCAGGTGGCTGTCAATCAGCACACCCAGGTCCCTCTCTGTTTGGCAGCTCTCAGCCACTCCGACCCCAGCCTGTAGCTCTGCATGGGGTTGCCGTAGCCAAAGTTCAGCACTCGGCACTTGGACTTGTTGAATGCCATCCCATTGGACTCTGCCCATCTGTCCAGTCGGTCGAGGTCCCTCTGCAGAGCCTTTCTACCCTCTAACTGACTAACATCTGCCCCTAACTTTGTGTCATCTGCAAACTTGCTGATGACTGACTCTACCCCTTCATCCAGATCATCAACGAATATGTTGAAGAGCACAGGGCCCAGCACTGATCCCTGGGGCACACCACTGGTGACTGGCCGCCAGCTGGATGTGGCACCATTCACCACCACTCTCTGGGCCCGGCCCTCCAGCCAGTTCCTAACCCAGCACAGAGTGCTGCTGTCCAATCCACGGGCTGACAGCTTAGTCAGCAGTTTGCTGTGGGGGACGGTGTCAAAGGCCTTGCTGAAGTCCAGGTAGACCACATCCACAGCCTGCCCCACATCCACCAGGCGGGTCACCTGATCATAGAAAGAGATCAGGTTGGAGAGGCAGGATCTGCCCTTCCTGAATCCATGTTGGCTGGACCTGAGCCCTTGGCCATCCTTCAGGTGCAGTTATTACCCCCAGGATAATCTGCTCCATCACTTTCCCTGGCACTGAGGTCAGGCTGACCGGCCTGTAGTTTCCAGGTTCCTCCATCCGACCCTTCTTGTGGATGGGGACCACGTTGGCCAGTTTCCAGTCATCTGGGACCTCACCTGTGAGCCAGGACTGGAGGAAAATGATGGAGAGTGGCCTAGCTAGCACATCTGCCAGCTCTCTCAGCACCCTAGGATGGATCCCATCTGGTCCCATGGACTTGTGGATATCCAAGTTTAGTCATATGGTCTGTAGTGACAGGTTGGACTCAATGATCCTTGAGGTCTCTTCCAACCTTGGTGATTCTATGATTCTAACCTAAGACCTCCATGGCCATTAAACCATGTCCCCCAGTGTCGTGGCCACAGGTGTTTTGAACATGTAGTTTCCTATTTTCAACATCCTTTGATAGGGCAGACTTAACCACTGGTGGCTAGAGATTGCTCTACAACTTTTCTTTCATCCTATACACCTCCTCCTACTCTACCAAGTCCACCATTAAACCATATCTGCATGGCTTTGAAACACCTTCAGGGATGGGGATCCAGCCACCTCCCTGGGCAGTCTTTGAGAACCCTCTGAAAACCCTTTCAGTGAAGAAGTTTCTCTTGGTACCCAACCTAAACATCCCTTGGTGCAACACAAGGCCAGATCCTATTGTCCTATCTCTTGCAAGCAGGGAGAAGACTCCAGCACTCACCTGGCTGTACCCCCTTTACAGGAAGATGGAAAGAGTAAGAAGGTCTCCACTCAACCCCCTCCTCTCCAGACTAAACAACCCCAAATTACATATTTAGGAGGAGAATGCCTGTTAGTAACTGTCCTGATTGTGTTTTCCAGTCTCTCAGAGTCTTTCAGCACCTCAGATTCCATTATATCATTGACCTCTTCAGCTGGAAATCATAGAATCATAGAACTGCCAGGGATGGAAAAGGCCTCAAGGATCAGCCAGTTCCAACCCCCCTGCCATAGCCAGGGACACCTCACACTACAGCAGGTTGCTCACAGCCACATCCAGGCTGACCTGAAAACCTCCAGGGATGAGGCTTCCACCACCTCCCTGGGCAACCTGTGCCAGTGTTCCACCACCCTCATGCTGCAGAACTTGTTCCTCACATCCAATCTCAATCTGCTCTGCTCTACTTTGAAGCCATTGTCCCTGCTCCTGTCCCTGCAGGCCTTTGCAAACAGTCTCTCTGCAGCCTTCTTGCAGCCCCTTTCAGGTCCTGGCAGGCTGCTCTTAGGTGTGCCTGGAGCCTTCTCTTCTCCAGGCTGAACACCCCCAGCTCCTGCTCCAATCCCTTGATAATTCTCGTGGCCTCCTCTGGACCCTCTCCATCAGGTCCAGGTCCTTCCTGTGTTGAGGGCTCCAGACCTGCACACAGCACTGCAGGTGAGGTCTCCCCAGAGCAGAGCAGAGGGGCAGGATCCTCTCTCTCCATCTCTGGCAGTGCTGCTTTGGATGCAGCCCAGGCTGCCCTTGGCCTTCTGTGCTGCAGTCTCACCCTGCCTGCTCCTGTCCAGCTTCTCCCCCACCAGCACCCCCAAGTCCTTTTCCTCAGGGCTGCTTTCTCTCCCCTCCTCCCCCAGCCTGTACTGGCAGTGAGGATTGTTCTGGCCCAGGTGCAGAGCCCTGCACTTGCTCTTGTTGAACATGTCAAATGATTTTCTCTTCCCTTCCTCCTACCTCAGCTCTGTGCAAGCAATCTGCTTTCATACCCTTTCCATCAATTTTCACCTTAGCCAGGATTTATTAATCAGAAGTGGGGGCTGGGGGGGGGGGGAGGGGGTAAGCAGCAAGACAATCCAACTGGTTCCAGTATGCTCCAGCTGCCAAGAAATCATCCAGCTGTGATTGATTAATAGGAGAATGCCTCTGATTCTGTGGTGCAAGTTCTCCCTTCGCCTAAACCTGAGGCTGTTGAACATGTTCCTGTCAGCAAACCTTCCCAGCTGCCAATCTTTATGGAGCAGTCATCTGTTGGGGTCTCTTTTTTCTTTCTTTTCCTTTGGTATTTTTTTTGAGGGTTATAAATAGTTTATCAAAACATTTGTGACATGTTGCTCCTGAAAGATGCTATCCTCTCCCTTGCTAATGGATTCCTGGCTTAGGGGGAGCTAAGTAGCCAGGCAGGAAATAAAGCTGCAGGTTTATCTAATTCACCAGCAGCTGACATAAGCCAGAGCCTCAGCCCATTTATTACTGACACAAGGGATGGCAAACCAGCACCCAACACCTCCAGAGGTGCTGTGGGTTTAGAATCATAGAATCAATAGGTTGGAAGAGACCTCAAAGATCATCAAGTCCAACCTGTCACCACAGACCTCATGACTAGACCATGGCACCAAGTGCCACATCCAATCCCCTCTGCAACACCTCCAGGGATGGAGACTCCACCAACTCACTGGGCAGCCCAGTCCAATGGGCAATCACTCTCTCTGTGTAGAACTTCTTCCTCACCTCCAGCCTAAACCTCCCCTGGCACAGCTTGAGACTGTGTCCTCTTGTTCCGGTGCTGGCTGCCTGGGAGAAGAGACCAACTCCCTCCTGGCTACAACCTCCCTTCAGGGAGTTGTAGAGAGCAATGAGGTCTCCCCTGAGCCTCCTCTTCTCCAGGCTAAGCAACCCCAGCTCCCTCAGCCTCTCCTCACAGGGCTGTGTTCCAAACCCCTCACCAACTTTGTTGCCCTTCTCTGGACACCTTCCAGCAACTCAACCTCCTTCCTAAACTGAGGGGCCCAGAACTGGACACAGGACTCAAGGTGTGGCCTAACCAGTGCAGTGTCCAGGGGCACAATGACCTCCCTGCTCCTGCTGGCCACACTCTTCCTGATGCAGGCCAGGATGCCATTGGCCTTCTTGGCCACCTGGGCACACTGCAGGCTCATGTTCAGCCTACCATCAACCAGCACCCCCAGGTCCCTCTCTGCCTGGCTGCTCTCAGCCACTCTGACCCCAGCCTGTAGCTCTGCCTGGGGTTGCTGTGGCCAATGTGCAGAACCTGGCACTTGGATGTGTTCAATCTCCTGCCCTTGGACTCTGCCCATCTGTCCAGCCTGTCCAGGTCCCTCTGCAGAGCCTCTCCACCCTCCAGCAGATCAACTCCTGCCCCCAGCTTGGTGTCATCTGCAAATTTACTGATGATGGACTCAATGCCCTCATCTGAGTTCTGGGCTCCTCAGTTTAGGAAGGACATTGAGAGACTTGAAGGTGTCCAGAGAAGGGCAACGAGGCTGGGGAGGGGTCTGGAACACAGCCCTGTGAGGAGAGGCTGAGGGAGCTGGGGTTGCTCAGCCTGGAGAAGAGGAGACTCAGGGGAGATCTCATTGCAGCCTGCTCCAATGCCCCAGAACCTTTTCTGTGGAGAAATTTCTCCTAATAGCCAACCTCAGCCTCCCTTGGCACAAATTGAAGCTGTTTCCCTCTTGCCCTGTCAGTGTTTCATGTGAGAAGACTAAACCCCAGTTCCCTTAGCTGTTCCTTCACAGGAGTTGTGTTAAGGTCCTTCACCACTTGGTTTCCCTTTTCTGACACATCCCCACAGAGTCCTTCTTGGACTTTGGGGCCCAAAACTGAGCCCAGGATTCAAGATGTGGCCTCACCAGTGCCAGTTAAGATGGAAACCATCACAGGCCTAGCCCTGTGGGGTGCACTGGCCCTGGCGTCTGTTATTGCAGGCATGTGGCATGGTAGGGACAAATGAGCCCCAGCACAAACCCAGACAGCCCCTGGTGTGTCTAGACATGGTGCCCCTCTCCCCCCTCCTTCCTGCAGACAGTCAGGGTAATGTGGGGAAAGGAACAAAGGGGACAGGACTATGGGTGTCTGGTGAACCCCCCTGTGTCTGGGGTAAGGGCAGTGTGCTGGCCACAGCCTGGCAGAGCCCTTCCCCTTGGGCAACTCTGTGCTGGCTGCAGTTGCCCTGTTGGTCCAGTTGAGTCTCGGCAAGATTTATATACAGGCTGACTTCTAATCACCTTTGACTTGCTCAAGCCTTGCTCAAGCCTTGCTTTGCTCAAGCCTTGCTCAAGCCTTGCTCAAGCCTTGCTTTGCTCAAGCCTTGCTCAAACCCTGCTTTGCTCAAGCCTTGCTTTGCTCAAGCCTTGCTTTGCTCAAGCCTTGCTCAAGCCTTGCTTTGCTCAAGCCTTGCTCAAACCCTGCTTTGCTCAAGCCTTGCTCAAGCCTTGCTTTGCTCAAAATTTGCTTTGCTCAAAACATGCTTCGCTCAAGCCTTGCTCAAACCCTGCTTTGCTCAAGCTTTGCTCAAACTTTGCCTTGCTCAAAACTTGTTTTGCTCAAACCTTGCCTTGCTTGGACCTGCTTGGACCTTGCCTGGCTTGGAGCTGCCTCGAGTGGCATCGCCTCAAGCACCCGGTCCAGCACAGGGGATAGAGCCAGGAGCCTGCACTGCAAGCTAGGAGAGAAGCCAGGAGCTCAGGAGTCAGAGCCAAGCCTGCTGCCCCTTGCAGCAGGACCTTGCCATGCCTCAGTCTCCCCAGGACACAGCAGGCTCCCGTCGGGACAGCATCGTCCCCAGCCTGCCGCCCGCCGCAGCCGGCACAGCCTCGAGGCCATGAGGCCTTCCTGCGGGCAGGCAGCAGTGCCTGGGGCAGGAGAGAGCCCCAAAGCCTCTCACAGACAGCAGCAGCACTCCCCAGGGGGTGGAACTAGCTCTGAGTCATTAATTCATTGCCTCTCTGGCTTAGCAGTTCTGGTGCAGCCTCCCCCCGTGGTCGAGAGCCATTTGGCTCCCAGGGGCTGAATCTCTGTCTGATATTCCTCAGGGTTTGCACAGAGTGTTCAGATGGTCACAGTGCCTAAACCCTGCACATCCCCACTGCAAAGAGCTGTTCCAACCATGCAGCCAACCTATCCAATACTAACACTACTGATATCTAATAATTTTGGCCATTTTCCATGTTAATAAAAAGTTATTGATGTTTTAATTAACAGTTGCCACATCCTTTATGAATGAATGAGCTATATTCCTCAACAGCATCTCATCACTGCTCTGAAGTAATTCCTATAGAACATGTCAGATGACAGCTTCCCTATAATTCTTAACAAATCACTCCCATTCTGAGTAATTATATAGTGATAGACATGGTAGCACAGAACCACGGCAAGCGCTCACTTGGAAGAGACCTCCAAGCTCATCCACCCAGCACTGCAGGCTCAACACCAAACCATGTCCCTAAGCTCCAGCTCCACAGCTGCTGGAACATCCTCAGGGATGGGGACTCCAGCACTGCCCTGGGCAGACCATTCCAATGGCTGAGAGCCCTCTCTGGCAACAAATAGTTCCTAGCATCCAGCCTGAGCCTCCCCTGCTGCACCTTGGGACCATTGCCTCTGCTCCTGTCTCTTGCCACCAAGGAGCAGAGGCTGTCCTCTCCTCACTCCAACCTCCCTTCAGGGAGCTGTAGAGAGCAAGGAGGTCTCCCTCAGCCTCCTCTTCTCCAGCCTGAACACCCCCAGCTCCCTCAGCCCCTCCTCTAGCCCAGGGGCTCCAGGCCCTTCTCCAGCCTTGCTGCCCTGCTCTGGACAGGCTCCAGCCCCTTAATGTCCTTCCTGCAGTGAGGGCCCAGAGCTGAGCACAGCCCTCGAGGTGTGGCCTCCCCAGTGCTGAGCACAGGGGGATGGTCACCTCCTGTCCCTGCTGCCCACCCTGCTTCTGATCCAGGCCAGGATGCCATTGGCTTTCTTGGCGATCTGGGCACTAGCAATGCCAATGGCATCCTGGCCTGCATCAGGAACAGTGTGGCCAGCAGGAGCAGGGAGGTCATTCTGCCCCTGTACACTGCACTGGTTAGGCCACACCTTGAGTCCTGTGTCCAGTTCTGGGCCCCTCAGTTTAGGAAGGAGGTTGACTTGCTGGAAGGTGTCCAGAGAAGGGCAACAAAGCTGGGGAGGGATCTGGAGCACAGCCCTGTGAGGAGAGGCTGAGGGAGCTGGGGTTGCTTAGCCTGGAGAAGAGGAGGCTCAGGGGAGACCTCATTGCTCTCTACAACTACCTGAAGGGAGTTTGTAAACAGGCAGAGGTTGGTCTCTTCTCCCAGGCAACCAGCACCAGAACAAGAGGACACAGTCTCAGGCTGCACCAGGGGAGGTTTAGGCTGGAGGTTAGGAAGAAGTTCTACACAGAGAGAGTGATTGCCCTTTGGAATGGGCTGCCCGGGGAGGTAGTGGAGTCACCATCACTGGAGGTGTTCAGGAGGAGACTTGATAGGGTGCTTGGTGCCATGGGTTAGTTGATTAGGTGGTGTTGGATGATAGGTTGGACTTGATGATCTTGAAGGTCTCTTCCAACCTGGTTTATTCTATTCTTTTGCTCTGCTGGCTCATGGTCAGCAGACTGTCAACCAACACCCCCAGGTCCCTCTCTGAGTTGCATCTTTCTAGCCACATTCCACCAAGTCTGTAGCCATGGTATATAATTACTAGAGGCAAACAAGAACATCTTTCACAGTCTAAGGTTCCTTGGCTCTATACATCACCTCATCAGGTTTGTTTCTATAGAACAGTTAAATCTGTTGAACAAAAGATGGCTTTTCTGAGCTGCTCTCTCCTCTTAGCCTCTCCCCTTTGAGAAAGGACCCTTTTAAGGCAATAAAACCCAATTACTGAGCCCAGAGATCTCCTGGAATTCTCTTCAAGATGTTATTTCCCTGTCTCCAAAGATCTCAAAAGCCTTTCATGAGGCAGAAGTCGTTTCATTGCTTCCACAGCATGAAGCTAAAGGTTGATTCTCACTCAGTCTTTACATCCAGGTGTGTTCATGCCTCCAGCACAAACCAGGCCTGGGCTTCCACACAGAGTCATCTGCATTGAAGGTTTCCATTTTGAAAGAAAGCCAAAAAGTTGGACTTCAAGGAGAAAATTTCTGCTCTAGCCCTTTCATCCAAAATATTTTTGCCAGGCTGCCTCAAAGAACTGCTTCAAAATAAGCTCAAAGGCATTAAATATAAATTAAGGGCAAAGTGCAAGCACAGAAGTCACATCCCTGCCTGTACTCTGCAAGCTACTCCAGCCACAGGAACTGTTCTCATTTCCAACAATACTTCTCAGGGTGAGGCACAGCAGTGCTGCTGCCCACAAAGGAAGCCAGGAGTGATTTGAGCTTCCAGGATGAAGTGTCCTAAAGGTAGCACTTGCCACATAAAAAAGGGCAGCATCTTGGCATATCTGGGGGTGCTGGTGGATGGGAGGTTGAGCATGAGCCAGCAATGTGCTCTGGTGGGCCAGGAAGGCCAATGGCATCTTGGGGTGGGTTAGAAGGGCTGTGGTGAGTAGGTGGAGAGAGGTTCTCCTGCCCCTCTGTTCTGCCCTGCTGAGGCCACATCTAGAAATCTTGTGTCCAGTTCTGGGACCCTCAGTTCAAAGGAACCTCAGGGAACTGCTTGAGAGAGTCCAGCACAGAGCCACAAAGATGCTGCAGGCAGTGGAAGATCTTCCTTAGGAGGAGAGCCTGAGGCAGCTGAGGGCTCTGGAGCTTGAGGCAATCATAGCAATAAGTAGCACGAGCAATCTGACGACATAAGCTTGATATAGAGTCAGCAAAAGAGTGCTGTGCTAGCAGCATGGAACTAAAACAAAGCACTGGTAGCTGTAAATAAAAAGAATTAGCTTGGAGTAACAGGATGCACATGTCTATAGAGTAGAGTAGAATAGAATAGGAGAGAATAGAATGGAGAGGAGAGGAGAGGAGAGGAGCGGAGTGAGCGGAGAGGAGAGGTTCGAGAGAGAGAGAAGAGAAGAGAAGAGAGAGAAGAGAAGAGAAGAGAAGAGAAGAGAAGAGAAGAGAAGAGAAGAGAAGAGAAGAGAAGAGAAGAGAAGAGAAGAGAAGAGAAGAGAAGAGAAGAGAAGAGAAGAGAAGAGAAGAGAAGAGAAGAGAAGAGAAGAGAAGAGAAGAGAAGAGAAGAGAAGA
>NW_027142404.1:2216294-2252220 GCF_026170545.1 Melanerpes formicivorus
TAGCCACTTCCTCACGTCCTATCCCTTGTCACTAGAGAGAAGAGACTGATTCCTCACCTCACTCCAGCCTCCTTTCCTCACTCCAGCCTCCTTTCCTCACTCCAGCCTCCTTTCAGGGAGTTGTATAGAGCAAGCAGATCTCCCTCTTCCCCAGACTAACCCTCCCCACAGTTGCCTCAGCTGCCTCTCCCCCAGCCCTGATCTCCAGATCCTTCCCCAGATATGTTGCACTTCGCTGGACTCATTGCAGCACCTCAAAGTCTTTCTTCCTTCCTCAAAACTGAACCCAGGTCTCCACGTGTGGCCTCACCAGTGCTGAGCAGAGGGTGACAATCACAGCCCTGGTGCTGCTGGTCACACAAGTGCTGAGCCAGGACACAATCCCATTGGCCTTTTTAGGCCACCTGCCCCACACTGCTGGCTCATGCTTTGCCAGCTGTCACAATGCCAGTAGAGAAACTTCAGCACTGAATTTCATTCAGAATGTGATGGAATGGGTAACAAAAGCAAAGCAAAGGAAACCATGGCAAAAGAAACCAAGGCAAAGGAAACCAAAGCAAAGCAAACCAAACTGAGGCAAAGGAAAGCAAAGCAAAGGAAACCAAACTGAGGCAAAGGAAAGCAAAGCAAAGGAAACCAAACCAAGGCAAAGGAAAGCAAAGCAAAGGAAAGCAAAGCAAAAGAAACCAGAGCAAAGCAAACCAAGGGCAAACCAAAAACAAGGCAAAGGAAAGCAAAGCAAAGGAAACCAAAGCAAAGCAAAGGAAACCAAAGCAAAGCAAAGGAAACCAAAGCAAATAAAAGCAAAGCAAAAGAAACCAAAGAAAAGCACACCAAGGCAAAAGAAACCAAAGCAACCCAAACCAAGGCAAAGGAAAGCAAAGCAAAGCGAAGCAAAGCACAGCACAGCAAAGCAAAGCAAACCAAAGCAAACCAAGGCAAAGAAATGAAAACCGTAACAAAGCAAAGCAAAGGGAAAGGATAGCAAAGGAAGGGAAAAGCAAAGCAAACTAAATCAAACCAAGGCAAACCAAAAGGAAACCAAAGGAAACCAAAGCAAAGCAAAGCAAAGCATAGCAAACCAGAGCAAATTAAACCAAACCAAAGCCAAGCAAAGCAAAGCATAGCAAAGCAAGGGCAAAGCAAAGCAAAGCAAACCAAACCAAGGTAAACCAAAGCAAACCAAGGCAAACCAAAGGAAACCAAAGCCAAGCAAAGGAAACCAAAGCAAAGCCAAGCAAAGCATAGCACACCAAAGCATGGTGAAGCGAAGCAAAGTAAAGCAAAGCAATGCGAAGTAAAGCAAAGCATAGCAAACCAGAACAAATTAAACCAAACCAAAGCAAACCAAAGCCAAGAAAAGCAAACCAAAGCCAAGCAAAGAAAAACAAAGCACAGCAAACCAGAGCAAATTAAACCAAACCAAAGCAAACCAAAGCCAAGCAAACCAAACCAAAGCAAATCAAAGCATAGCAAACCAGAACAAATTAAACCAAACCAAAGCAAACTAAAGCCAAGCAAACCAAACCAAAGCAAATCAAAGCATAGCAAACCAGAACAAATTAAACCAAACCAAAGCAAATCAAAGCATAGCAAACCAGAACAAATTAAACCAAAGCAAAACAAAGCAAAGCAAACCATAGCATAGCAAACCAAACCAAAGGAGACCAAAGCATAGCAAAGCAAAGCAAACCAGAACAAATTAAACCAAAGCAAAGCAAAGCAAAGCAAAGCAAACTATAGCATAGCAAACCAAACCAAAGCAAACCAAAGCATAGCAAACCAGAGCAAATTAAACCAAACCAAACCAAAGCCAAGCAAAGCAAAACAAAGCAAACCAAAGCATAGCAAAGCATAGCAAACCAGAACAAATTAAACCAAAGCAAACCAAAGCCAAGCAAACCAAAGCATAGCAAAGCATAGCAAACCAGAGCAAATTAAACCAAACCCAAGTATAGCAAACCAAAGCAAAGTATAGCAAATCAAACCAAAGTCAAGCCAAGCAAAGCAAAGGAAAACAAAGCAAACCAAACCAAAGAAAGCAAAGCCAAGCCAAGCCAAGCCAAGCCAAAGCATAGCAAAGCATCTCAAACCAAAGCAACAGCATTGCAGCAACACTAAATTACTCTACCACCACAGCTTCCCAATGTGTACATTTGCAGAACAGCCATCCTCACTGGAGAGCTAAACTGGGACAAATCAGCATCTCATAGCCACAATTAGGGGAAGACAGAATCACAGTTGAAGCTGGAACAGACCTCTGAGATCATCAGTTCCAGCCTGTGACCTAACACCACCACCTCCACCAGACCATGGCACTGAGTGCCACAGCCAATCTTGCCTTAAACCCCTCCAGGGGTCAAGACTCCACCACCTCCCTCGATTATTTTGTTGCTGTTGTTCTTTCTCTGAGCAGTGATTTGTTGTCTCCAAAGTCCTAGGAAAACTGCATGGTATAAACAATAAGCCAAGGAACACCAGGAACAAGCTTGGACATAGAAGTTTTCACCTCATAACGAGGAGAAACTTCTTTCCAGTGAGGGTGACAGAGCCCTGGAGCAGGCTGCCCAGAGAAGTTGTGTAGTCTCCATCTCTGGAGGCTTTAAAACCCCACCTGGATGTGTTCCTGAGTGGACTCCCCTGGGTGATGCTGCTCTGGCAGTGGAGGTTGGACTGGGTGACCTCTGGGGGGCCCTTCCAACCTCCAATGTTCAGTGCTGCTGTGACACTGTAAATATTCTATCTGGAGTTTGCTGAATGTTTGTTTTTCCTATGCTTGGGATTCATGGCTTGTGCTGGAAGTGTTGCTATGCACTGAAGTACAGAAATGCATGGGGGAAAGGTGTGGGGGGGAAGGGAATACAAGAAACCAATTTTATCCTGCAAAGATTTCCAATTTTTTTACTGTTTATAATCCTAGAATCACAGAACTGTCAGGGCTGGAAGAGACCTCAAGGCTCAGCCAGTTCCAACCCCCTGCCATGGCCAGGGACACCTCACACTGCAGCAGGTTGCTCACAGCCACATCCAGCCTGGCTGCAAACACCTCCAGGCAGGAGGCTGCCACCACCTCCCTGGGCAACCTGTGCCAGGCTCTCACCACCCTCATGGGCAACAACTTCTTCCTCACAGCCAATCTGAATCTACCCATTTCTAGTTCTGCTCCATCCCCCCCAGTCCTATCCCTCCCTGACACCTTCAAAAGTCCCTCCCCAGCTTTCCTGTAGCCCCCTGCAGATCCTAGAAGGCCACAATTAGGTCTCCTGGGAGCCTTCTCCTCTCCAGCCTGCACAACCCCAACTCCCTCAGTCTGTCCTCACAGCAGAGCAGCTCCAGCCCTCTGCTCCTCCTCCTGGCCCTTCTCTGGACACCTTCCAGCCCCTCCAGATCCTTCCTGGCACAGAGGCTCCAGAACTGGGCACACTGCTCCAGGTCATTTACTTCTAATCCACCTGCCATGGGCAGAGACACCTTCCTCTACACCAGGTTGCTCAAGGTCCTGTTCCACCTGGCCGTGAACCCCTCCAGGAGGGGGCTTGCTGGGGTGTGCAGGAGGAAAGCTCTGAGCATTTCTCTTTCTTTTTGCCTCTGAAAGCTCTCCGTGCTGCAGAGGGTGTGGAAAATGAGTTGAGTCCCTCTCAGCTCTGTGTGCTTTAAAAACAAAATGTAAGAAGCACACCAGAAAAGGGGACACTAAAGACAAATAAAAGCTGCTCCACTGTGCTCTCCGGGAGGTGACCTTCTGGGTCATTGTGTCAGCAAAGGCTTTTTTGAAGGCCTGTTACTCAGCACTGGCTCCTTTTGGCTGTACTGCAATGGTTATTCCTCTGTTGTAAAGCAAGAGGCTGGGACAATCAACCCAGGGAGCTTTTCAAGCCCTCAGAGAAATGTTGAGAGGATTGGGAAATATGAGCATAGCTTTGGACTGTAAAAAAAACCTAACCCAAACCACTAAGAAATCATTTTCAGTCAGTATCAGTCAGTCAGGGTTGGAAGGGACCACAAGGATCATCTAGTTCCAACCCCCCTGCCATGGGCAGGGACACCCCACACTACATCAGCCTGGCCACAGCCTCAGCCAGCCTGGGCTTAAACACCTCCAGGGACAGGGGCCTCAACCACCTCCCTGGACAACCCATTCCAGGGCTTCACCACTCTCATGGGGAAGAACTTCCTCCTCACCTCCAGCCTCAATCTCCCCACCTCCAGCTTAATTCCATTCCCCCTAGTCCTAGCACTCCCTCAGATCCTGAGCAGTCCTTCCCCAGCCTTCTTGGAGCCCTCTTCAGATCCTGGAAGGCCACAATGAGGTCACCTGGGAGCCTTCTGTTCTGCAGACTGAACAGCCCCAACTCCTTCAGTCTGTCCTCACAGCAGAGCAGCTCCAGCCCTCTGATCATCCTCCTGGCCCTGCTCTGGACACCTTCCAGCACCTCCACATCCCTCTTGCAATAGGGGCTCCAGAACTGGAGGCAGTACTCCAGGTGGGGGTCTCCCCAGAGCTGAGCAGAGGGGGGAGAATCACCTCCCTTGCCCTGCTGGCCACACTTCTCCTGCTGCAGCCCAGGATCTGATTGGCTTTGTGGGCTGCAAGTGCAGACTGAGAGCTCCTGTTGAGCTTCTCCTCCCCCAGCACCCCCAAGTCTCTCTCCTCAGGGCTGCTTTCCAGCCAGTCCCTGCCCAGCCTGGATTTGTGCCTGGCATTGCCTCGACCCAGTTGCAGGACCCCTGCCCATTGACCCCCATTTTGAACAATGCTGTGCACTCCTTTTCCTTCCTTTCCTTCCTTTTAAAATGCAGGTTGCTGAAGTGGCAGGGCTGTGGCTGCCAAACCACACAGAGTGGTAGAGTTTGGAAGGGCTCCCTATAGATCATTCAGTCCCAGCCCTGCCAAGGTAGGGTCACCTAAAGAAGCTCACACGGGAAACACATCCAGGAAGGTTCTGAATGTCTCCAGAGCTGGAGAAGTATATCTGTGGGCAGCCTGCCCCAGTGCTACATCACCCTGAAGGAAGCTCCTCCTCATGGTTAGATGGAACTAACTAATGTTTGTGCCCCTTGTCCTGTTGCTGGGCACTGCTGAAGACAGCCTGGTCCCATCCTCCTGACACCCAGCCTTTAAGTATTGAGAAGCACTGATGAGTTCCCCCCCCTCAGTCTTCTGTTTTCCAGACTAAACAGTCCTACCTCTCTCAATCTCGCCTGCTCCAAGCACCTCCTCACCCTTGCAGTCCTGTTCTGCACCCTCTCCAGCATTTTCCCTCCCACAGGCTGTGAGCAGAGCATCCTCCAGGTGACTGGACTTCTTTGTGCAAGATTACTAGCTAGGAGGGCTTTGAGCTTGGAGATGCCAAAATCCATCTGCATATAGAACAGAATAGGCACTCAGCACCAGAACAAGAGGACAAGAGGACATAGTCTCAATCTGCGCCAGGGGAGGTTTAAGCTGGATGTTAGAATAGAATAAATAGAATAGAATAGAATAGAATAGAATAGAATAGAATAGAATAGAATAGAATAGAATAGAATAGAACAGAACAGAACAGGTTGGAAGAGACCTTCATCGTGTCCAACCTATCACCCAACACCATCTAATCAACTAAACCATGGCACCAAGTGCCTCATCCAGGCTCCTCTTGAACACCTCCAGGGATGGTGACTCCACCACCTCCCCAGGCAGCACATTCCAATGGGCAATCACTCTCTCAGTGTAGAACTTTCTCCTCACCTCCAGCCTAAATCTCCCCTGGCACAGCCTGAGACTGTGTCCTCTTGTTCTGGTGCTGGCTGCCTGGGAGAAGAGACCAACCTCTGCCTGTTTACAACCTCCCTTCAGGTAGTTGTAGACAGCAAGAAGGTCTTCCCTGAGCCTCCTCTTCTCCAGGCTAAGCAACCCCAGCTCCCTCAGCCTCTCCTCACAGGGCTGTGCTCCAGACCCCTCCCCAGCCTCATTGCCCTTCTCTGGACACCTTCCAGCATCTCAACATCTTTCCTAAACTGAGTGGCCCAGAACTGGACACAGGACTCAAGGTGTGGCCTAACCAACGCTGAGCACAGGGCAGAATGACCTCCCTGCATCTGTTTTGTGTGAAGACCATAACTGATCTGACAGTAGCTGCCTGAACGATCCCAGAGATCAGGAGGCTATTGTCTGTGTCCCCAGAATGAACACAAAACCCCCCAGACAAAACAACTAATAGCCAGTTCCTACTCTCAGAGCCTCCTGAGAAGTGCTGCTGAGGACGTGAAGCACTTAGGAGGACAGTTGGGAACAGAGCCATGTTCCCTGACTCTGTGTGTAATGAAGCTTAGAGCCACAGGTTGCATGGAGCACTGTTTGGTGCAGAACAGATTTCCAGCTGCTGTTTCCATAGCCCCTGTCACATGGGGCAGGCACAACACTAGGTTATCTTGCTGCTCAGCTGCATTCAGGCTGTAGGCATCCCCTGCTTGTCATATTTCCTTCAGCCTCTGCTACAAATGATGACTGTTGGCAGTGAGGAAGCACTATCCTACATACCCACAGCATTCAAATATCTGCTAAAGTCTTTGGCTATACACAATCACAGCAAACATCTGGTTAGAAGAGACCTCCAGGCTCACCCAGTCCAACCCTCCACCCAGCACTGCAGGCTCAACACCAAACCCTGTCCCTAAGCTCCAGCTCCACAGCTGCTGCAACACCCCCAGGGATGGGAGCTACAGCACTGCCCTGGGCAGACCATTCCAATGGCTGAGAGCCCTCTCTGGCAACAAATAGTTCCTAGCATCCAGCCTGAGCCTCCCCTGCTGCACCTTGGGACCATTGCCTCTGCTCCTGTCCCTTGCCACCAAGGAGCAGAGGCTGTCCCCTCCTCACTCCAACCTCCCTTCAGGGAGCTGCAGAGAGCAAGGAGGTCTCCCTCAGCCTCCTCTTCTCCAGCCTGAACACCCCCAGCTCCCTCAGCCCCTCCTCTAGCCCAGGGGCTCCAGGCCCTTCTCCAGCCTTGCTGCCCTGCTCTGGACAGGCTCCAGCCCCTCAGTGTCCTTCCTGCAGTGAGGGCCCAGAGCTGAACACAGCCCTCGAGGTGTGGCCTCCCCAGTGCTGAGCACAGGGGGAAGGTCACCTCCTGTCCCTGCTGCCCACCCTGCTTCTGCTCCAGGCCAGGATGCCTTTAGCCTTCTTGGCCACCATTAGGGCTTTCACCTGATGTCTTCTAATTGCAAAAAACCCAACCAACAGTTGACTCCACAGTTATCATAGAATTGTTTTTTATTGGAAAAGACCTTTAATATCAACAGAATTGTAGAATCACAGGATGGTTTTGGATTGCAAAGAATCTCCCAAGGTCACTCTGTCCACCCCCTCTGCAGCCAGCAGGGACATCCTCCATTCAATCAGGTTGCCCAGAGCCCTCTCCAGCCAATCATCCAGCCCAGCCATTCTCTAACTCTACCAAGGATGGTGCTAGCAACAGGTTCTGCACCAGGAGGGTGGTGGAACACTGGCACAGGTTGCCCAGGGAGGTGGTTGAGGCTCCATCCCTGGAGATCTTCAAGGTGAGGCTGGACAGGGCTCTGGGCAACCTGATCTAGTTGGGGAATGTCCCTGCTGAGTGCAGAGGGGTTGGACTGGGTGAGCTTTGGAGGTCCCTTCCAACCCAGAGCATGCTGTGATCCTGTAAACCATGTCCCTCAGCACCATAGCTCTGCCTCTTGGAAAGAACCTCCAAGGATGGGGACTCATAGAATCATAGAATCAATAAGGTTGGAAAAGGCCTCAGAGATCATCAAGTCCAACCTGCCACCCAACACCTCCTGACAACTGAACCATGGTTCCAAGTGCCACATCCAGTCCCCTTTTTGAACACCTCCAGGGATGGTGACTGCACCACCTGCCTCAGTCACCTCCCTGGGCAGCCTGTTCCCAGGGCTATGCTGTCATCAGAACCAGGAAGAAATGCTAGGGCTGATTGATCTTCTCAAGTTACATACAGAAGGCCAGGAGTAAATTCTGCTGTGCTGTTTCAGCCCCACCTGTGACAGAGGAAGAACATTCAGCTAAGGTGACTCTTGCCCTCTACCCTGCCCTCAAGGGACCCTGGCTGGAGCACTGTGTTCAGTTCTGAGGCTTCCACCATGGACCTGCTCAAACAAGTCCAGAGGAGGCCACAGAGAGTTGGAACAGCTTTGCTATGAGGCTGGAAGAGTTGGGGTTGTTCAGCCTGGAGAAGAGATGGTTTGGGGGAAGACCTCCTAGTGACCTGTCAGTGTTTCAAGGGGGTGTGTGAGAGGGGGTCCCTATCACAGAGTGCAGTGGCAGGACAAGGGGGAATGCTTTTAAACTGAAAGAGTTTGGATTTAGTTTGCATATTGGGAAGAAATTCTCTACCATGAGGGTGGTGAGATGTGGAAGATGTGGATGCCCATTCCCTGGAGGTGTTCAAGGCTAGGCTGGATGAGGCCTTGAGCAGCCTGGGCTGGTGGGAGGTGTCCCTGCCCCTGGTAGGGGGGGGTTGGGACTAGAGGATCTTTAAAGTCCCTCCCAACTCAAATCATTTTATGATTCTTCTTTTGGTGGCTTCAGATTAGACTGAAAGGCAAACAAGTGAGGGGGAGGGACTGGTATCAATAGGAGAATTACTTTTCCTTCCCCTCTAGCATAGTAGATTCACATTGGCTATGAGGAAGAAGCTGTCGCCCATGAGGGTGGTGAGAGCCTGGCCCAGGTTGCCCAGGGAGGTGGTGGCAGCCTCCTGCCTGGAGGTGTTTGCAGCCAGGCTGGATGTGGCTGTGAGCAACCTGCTGCAGTGTGAGGTGTCCCTGGCCATGGCAGGGGGGTTGGCACTGACTGAGCCTTGAGGTCCCTTCCAACCCTGACAATTCTATGAGTCTATGATTATCTTTTCTGCTGCCAATCCAACTCCTCTATGCTCATGCAAATAGGAGCTGTAGTGAGAACTTTGATGTAATTTAGGTTCATTTATATCCCTAAGAAAAACACCAGAGGCTTCATAATAGCTAATGAATATTTATCCCTAATGAAATAAGGCTACACCAACAGGGAGTGCAGTGAGCTCTGGGAAAGAGAACAACAACAAACAACAGCAAAACACAAATAAAATGACAAAAAGGCAAATAGTCTACATGCCAGAAATGGAAAGAGCAACAGCTCTGGCCTGAGGAATGAGACAACCAAGCCTGTGCATGCAGTGGAGGTAGAACCAGAAACAGTTTCCCAGTATAAAAGATGTACCACAGTATCACCAAGGTTGGAAGAGACCTCAAAGATCATCAAGTCCAACCTGTCACCACAGACCTCATGACTAAACCATGGCACCAAGTGCCACATCCAATCCCCTCTGGAACACCTCCAGGGATGGGGACTCCACAGCCTCCCTGGGCAGCACATCCCAATGGTGAACGACTCTCTCAGGAAGAACTTTCTCCTCACTTCGAGCCTAAACCTCCCCTGGTGCAGCTTGAGACTGTGTCCTCTTGTTCTGGTGCTGCTTGCCTGGGAGAAGAGACCAACCCCCACCTGGCTACAACCTCCCTTCAGGGAGTTGTAGAGAACAATGAGATCTCCCCTGAGCCTCCTCTTCTCCAGGCTAAGCAACCCCAGCTCCCTCAGCCTCTCCTCACAGGGCTGTGCTCAAGGTCTCTCCCCAGCCTCGTTGCCCTTCCCTGGACACCTTCAAGTGTTTTGATGTCCTTCTTAAACTGAGGGGCCCAGAACTGGACACAGGACTCAAGGTGTGGTCTAACCAGTGCTGAGTCCAGGGGCACGGTGACCTCCCTGCTCCTGCTGGCCACACTGTTCCTAATGCAGGCCAGGATGCCATTGGCCTTCTTGGCCACCTGGGCACACTGTTGGCTCATGTTTAGGCAGCTGTCAATCAGCACCCCCCAGGTCCCTCTCTCTTTGGCAGCTCTCAGCCACTCTGACCCCAGCCTGTAGCTCTGCCTGGGGTTGTTGTGGCCAAAGTGCAGCCCCTGGCACTTGGATGTGTTGAATGCCATCCTGTTGGACTCTGCCCATCTGTCCAGTGGGTCGAGGTCCCTCTGTAGTTGGATTAAGGACAGCTCTGCTGGGGAAAACCAACAACAGCAGGAACAACAAAACAGGCAAACAAACAAGAAGCCCCACACAACAACAAAGTCAAACTCAGATGGAATCCTTCACAGGGGCTGCCAGGTCTGGGCAGCTTCCTGCTGTGCTTTGAAATATGGAGAAAGAAAAAACAAAACTATGAGAAAAGCAAGTTAGACAACTGCTGGTAAATGGATAGTCAGAAACAAATGGGTATGGCTGCTGGGAAATTCCCTCCATGTGTTACATTGATTTCCTTTGTTCTGTGAACTCCTGTTTTGACCTACTTAACTCAGGGAAGGAGGGGAAAGGGACAGGAGAAGAGCAATAAAAAAGTCATTCTGCCTTGTACTCTGCATTGGTTAAACCACACCTTGAGTCCTGTGTCCAGTTCTGGGCTCCTCAGCTTAGGAAGGAGGTTGACTTGCTGGAAGGTGTCCAGAGAAGGGCAACAAAGCTGGGGAGGGGTTTGGAACACAGCCCTGTGAGGAGAGGCTGAGGGAGCTGGGGTTGCTTAGCCTGGAGAAGAGGAGGCTCAGGGGAGACCTCATTGCTCTCTACAACTACCTGAAGGGAGGTTGGAGCCAGGTGGGGGTTGGTCTCTTCTCTCTAGCAACCAGCAGCAGAACAAGAGGACACAGTCTCAAGCTGTGCCAGGGGAGATTTAGGCTGGAGGTGAGGAGAAAGTTCTTCACTGAGAGAGTTGTTAGCCTTTGGGATGTGCTGCCCAGAGGGTGGTGGAATCCCCATCCCTGGAGGTGTTCAAGAGAGGGTTGGATGTGGCACTTGGTGCCACGGTTTAGTTGATTAGGTGGTGTTCAATAATAGGTTGGATGCGGTGATCTCAAAGGTCTATTCTCTTCTCTTCTCTTCTCTTCTATTCTATTCTATTCTATTCTATTCTTGCTCTGGAAAACTCAGATCACAGCTCACAGGATGCCAGGGGTTGGAAGGGACCCGAAGAGATCATCCAGTCCAACCCCCCCCCGACAGAGCAGGACCATACAATCTAGGTCACACAGGAATGCATCTAGATGGGCTTTGAAAGGCTCCAGAGAAGGAGACTCCACAGCCTCTCTGGGCAGCCTGCTCCAGGCCTCTTGGACCCTTACAGTAAAGAAGTTCTTCCTCATGTTGAGCTGGAACCTCCTGTGCTGCAGTTTCCATCCATTGCCCCTTGTCCTGTCCCAGGGTACAGTGAGCAGAGGCTGTCCCTGTCCCTTCCTTCCTGACCCCCAGCCCTCACATATTGATAGAAATTTATTCAATTCCCTCCAAGTCTTCTCTTTTGCACACTAAAAGCCTCAGGTCCCTCAGCCTCTCCTCCCTACACAGTGCTCAGTCCCCTGGACATCTTCATAGCCTTCTGATGGACCATCCCCAGCAGATCCCTGTCCCTCCTGACCTGGGGAGCCCAGAGCTGGATGCAATATTCCAGGTGAGGTCTCAGCAGGGCAGAGCAGAGGGGGAGGAGAACCTCCCTGGCTCTGCTGGACACACTCCTCTGAATGCACCACAGGATCCCATTGGCCTTCTTGGCCCCCAGGGCACATTGCTGTCCCATGCAGAGCTTGTTATATTAAGTTTCTTGAGCTGCATGAAGCAAAGATTGTGGCTACAGTCTTGATTTTGCCACTCTCAAAAGCCACAGGAAACAGGGCAGAGATTCTTCCACCTCATCACCCAACCATAACTCATTTTTACAGCAGAACTTCCTTCACAGCTTCATACATTCCCAAAGCTGCTGTGATATTTAAACCCCAATAACCAAGAGATGAATTTGAACATCTTTCCAGATGAAATTCTGCCCTTACACAACCCAGCAGAGCACACTGAATTGGAGGCTTTCAAAGGCATGCAGCTCCTGCAATAGAACTGACTTGGGAGGCTGGAGGAATTCAGTTATGACAGGAGATGAAGACGTGACCTTGGTTAACAAATTCAGCTGCTCCAATATTTTAGAGCAGTTTGGATTATCTGCAGAGGATGCTGAGTGCTTCTCAGATTTTCTAAGAACATCTTTTACACTGCTCTGCTGAGACCACAGCTGGAGCTCTGGGGACAGTTCTGGAGCCCCTGTGCCAGGAAGGATCTGGAGGTGCTGGAAGGTGTCCAGAGAAGGGCCAGGAGGAGGAGCAGAGGGCTGGAGCTGCTCTGCTGTGAGGACAGACTGAGGGAGTTGGGGTTGTGCAGGCTGGAGAGGAGAAGGCTCTGAGGAGACCTCATTGTGGCCTTCCTGGATCTGCAGGGGGCTCCAAGAAAGCTGTGGAGGGACTTTTGAGGGTGTCAAGGAGGGATAGGACTGGGGGGGGATGGAGCAGAACTAGAAGTGGGGAGATTGAGATTGGCTGTGAGGAAGAAGTTGTTGTCCATGAGGGTGGTGAGAGCCTGGCAGAGGTTGCCCAGGGAGGTGGTGGAAGCCTCCTGCCTGGAGGTGTTTGCAGCCAGGCTGGCTGTGGCTGTGAGCAACCTGCTGTGGTGTGAGGTGTCCCTGGCCATGGCAGGGGGGTTGGGACTGGCTGAGCCTTGAGGTCCCTTCCACCCTGACAATTCTGTTACTCTGTGAAGTAATTTAGGGCTTATTTACAGTGCTGATATTCTCTGCCCCTGCTGCCCAGGGAGGTGGTGGAGTCACCATCCCTGGAGCTGTTTAGGAAGAGCCTGGATGAGGCACTTGGTGTCATGGTTTAGTTGATCAGATGGTGTTGGGTGATAGGTTGGACTGGATGATCTCAAAGGTCTTTTCCAACCTGGTCTGGTCTCTTCTCTTCTCTTCTCTTCTCTTCTCTTCTCTTCTCTTCTCTTCTCTTCTCTTCTCTTCTCTTCTCTTCTCTTCTCTTCTCTTCTCTTCTCTTCTCTTCTCTTCTCTTCTGTTTTGTTCTGTTCTGTTCTGTTGTATTGTCTCTCATCCTCTGTTATTAAAGAGAGTGAAAAAATACCAAGCATGCAATTTGTTTCATGAAAGAATACAAAGGTATTTCCTGATCAATGACCTGGACAAGGCAATTGAGTGCTCCCTCAGTAAGTTTGCAGAAGACACTAAGCTGGTAGGGGGTGGTGGTCTGATTGAGGGTAGAACAGCTCCACAGAGGGGTCCAGTCAGGCTTGATCGATGGGACAAGGTCAATTCTATGAGATTCAGCAAAGCCAAGGGCTGGGCCCTGCTCTAGGGTCACAACCACCCCATGAGTGCTCCAGGCTCAGAGCCCCCAGCATGAGAAAAATAAAGACCTGGTGGAGAAAGGCCACAAAAATGATAAGAGGGCTGAAATATCCCTCCTAGAAAGAGAGGCTGTGAGAGTTGGGGTTGTTCAGCCTTGAGAATCATACAATCATGGAATCAGCAAGGTTGGAAAAGACCCCAAGGATCATCAGGTCCAACTTGTCACCCAAGAGCTCATGACTACTAGACCATGGCACCAAGTGCCACATCCAATCCCCTCTTGAACACCTCCAGGGATGGGGACTCCACCACCTCCCTGGGCAGCACATTCCAGTGGTAAACAACTGTCTCAGTGAAGAACTTTCTCCTCACCTCCAGCCTAAACCTCCCCTGGCACAGCTTGAGATTGTGTCCTCTTGTTCTGGTGCTGCTTGCCTGGGAGAAGAAACCAACCCCCACCTGGCTACAACCTCCCTTCAGGGAGTTGTAGAGAGCAATGAGGTCTCCCCTGAGCCTCCTCTTCTCCAGGCTAAGCAACCCCAGCTCCCTCAGCCTCTCCTCACAGGGCTGTGTTCCAAACCCCTCACCAACTTTGTTGCCCTTCTCTGGCTCTGAGAAGGCTCAGAGAGAAGGCTCAGAGAGAAGGCTCTGGGAACTCTTTCTACAGCTGTGTTTCAGTATCTGAAGGGCACCTACAGGCAGGCTGGTGAGGGACTGTTTAGAAGGGCCTGTGGGGATAGGATGAGGGGCAGTGGTTTGAAACTGGAGCAGGAGATATTTAGGATGCTTTGAAACTGGAGCAGGAGATTTTTAGGTTGGACAGAAGGAGGAAGCTCTTCACTATGAGAGTGGTGAAACACTGGTAAAGGTTGCTTGGTAAGAGACACTCAGGGTCAAACTTCATGAGGCCCTGAGCAGCCCAAGCTAGCTGGAGATGTCTCTGCTGACTGCAGGGGGATTGGACCTTAAAGGTTCCCTTCCAACCCAAACTGTTTAATGGTTCTGTGGTTTTCATTACTTCATTTACACTACACTTGGTAAAACAATGTTGGCTCCCTTAGAGGATGCCATAAAGTAAGGCTCCCTAAGAGAAAATGAGAGACATACCTGATGGTGATATTGCTAGAAGCCAAACCTGGGGAAATCATCTGAGATGGCATCTGAGATAGCAGGCTATGGAGGATTTATCCAGCCTCCATGTTTTCATCTTCAATGTAATCACATCTTGAAAGATAAGCAAATCTCATGCACCTGAGAACACATCTGTGTTGAGTGACTGCCCTGCTGAGGCTAAGGTCCTTCACTGAGAGCTCTTCTGGCAGTCCTGCACATGACATTTACCTCATTACATAGGTGGAGTCATGCAGAAGCAAACAGCCCCACTGCAGCCTGCAAAGAGAAAAATCAGACCTGAAGGTAAAAACAATTGTGTTGTGGTGGAAGCCAGAAGCAGTTCCCTCTTCATTTACACAGACACAACAAAGGCATCTGATCACTACCAGCGTGGGATGGGGACTGAGCTGCTGGAGAGCAGTGAAGGGGAAAAGGACCTGGGGGTGCTGGTGGATGGGAGGTTGAGCATGAGCCAGCAATGTGCTCTGGTGGCCAAGAAGGCCAATGGCATCCTGGGGTGGGTTAGAAGGGCTGTGGTGAGTAGGTGGAGAGAGGTTCTCCTGCCCCTCTGTTCTGCCCTGCTGAGGCCACATCTAGAATCTTGTGTCCAGTTCTGGGCCCCTCAGTTCAAGAGGAACCTCAGGGAACTGCTTGAGAGAGTCCAGCACAGAGCCACAAATGCTGCAGGCAGTGGAAGATCTTCCTTAGGAGGAGAGCCTGAGGCAGCTGAGGGCTCTGGAGCTTGCAGAGGAGGAGCCTGAGGGTGAGCTCCTTGCTGGTGCTAAAGCTGTGCAGGGGCAGTGCCCAGAGGCTGGAGCCAGGCTCTGCTGGGGGATGCCCAATGCCAGCACAAGGGACAGTGGTGGAAGCTGAGGCAGAGGAAGTGCCATGGAAAGAGGAGGAAGAATTTTTCCCCTGTGAGGGTGAGAGAAGCCTGGAGCAGGCTGCCCAGGGGGGTTGTGGAGTCTCCCTCTGTGGAGCTATTCAAGACCTGCCTGGCTGTGTTGCTGTGTGATCTGCTCTGGGTGCTCCTGCTCTGGCAGGGGGGTTGGACTGGGTGAGCTCTGGAGATCCCTTCCAGCCCCTCACATTCTGTGATTCTATGATACCTGCAAATCAGAACTCAGAGCTGCATTTTCGCTGATATTCCTGAACACAGACCCAAGCCCATGTGCTGCCTCCTTGTGCAGCATCTTCATTCATACAAACATGGCAAAAAAGCCAACCAAGTGTGGACTGGGTGAGTTTGGAGGTCCCTTCCAGCCCCTAACGTTCCGTGGTGCTGTGATCTGATGGCACTGCTGAACTCCCCTGTGCTGATTTCTTAAGAACCCCAACAAACCTTTCCAGAAGGCCCCATCTTACGACTCTGTGGTGGTCCATGGCAGCACACAGAGTGCCTCCCCTGTCCTAGCATCTAGGGGAAGGTGTCATGGCAGGGTGCTGCGGTGGTGTGTGGTGCAGAGGTGCAGCCTTTGTTGGTTTGCTGTGGGTTTGGTGTTTGCTTTTCATTAAGCACATTATTAAATATTTACTCCTATGCTAGGAAGGCACCATCATGAATAGTTAAAACTGTGGTTCAGCTCACAGAATCACAGAATCACAGAATCACAGAATCACCAAGGTTGGAAGAGGCCTCAAAGATCATCGAGTCCAACCTGGCACCACAGACCTCATGACTAGACCATGGCACCAAGTGCCACATCCAATCCCCTCTTGAACGCCTCCAGGGATGGGGACTCCACCACCTCCCTGGGCAGCACATCCCAATGGTGAATGACTCTCTCAGTGAAGACATTTCTCCTCACCTCCAGCCTAAACTTCACTTGGCACAGCTTGAGACTATGTCCTCTTGTTCTGCTGCTGGTTGCTAGAGAGAAGATACCAACCCCCACCTGGCTACAGCCTCCCTTCAGGGAGTTGTAGAGAGCAATGAGGTCTCCCCTGAGCCTCCTCTTCTGCAGGCTAAGCAACCCCAGCTCCCTCAGCCTCTCCTCACAGGGCTGTGCTCAAGGCCTCTCCCCAGCCTTGTTGCCCTTCTCTGGACACCTTCAAGTCTCTCAATGTCCTTCCTAAACTGAGGGGCCCAGAACTGGACACAGGACTCAAGGTGTGTCCTAACCAGTGCAGAGTCCAGGGGCACAGTAGTTAAGATCATTGAACAAACCATGGTTTGTGATGTATCCTCCTGCAGTGACACAGATCCATTCATGATCTGTTTCACTCAGTTATTCATTTGTGGGGGCAAAAGTGAGTCATTTGTGGGGGGCAAAAGTGAGAGCACCTTCAGTCCCTGATTGGAGTCTGAGACCTTCACTTATGCACTGAAATTCAATGCAGAAAGAAAGAAAGAATGAATTGTCTGCTCTCAGTGTAGCTTCACACTTAAACTTCCTGGAAGGCTCCTTGAGGCAGAAGCTGCAGGGCTTCAAAGGGCTTTTATTATTATCTATAGACAATAGATGCTGTGGATGAAGCTGGGGTTGCTTAGCCTGGAGAAGAGGAGGCTCAGGGGGGAGACCTCATTGCTCTCTACAACTCCCTGAAGGGAGGTTGTAGCCAGGTGGGGGTTGGTCTCTTCTCCCAGGCAAGCAGCACCAGAACAAGAGGACACAGTCTCAAGCTGTGCCAGGGGAGGTTTAGGCTGGAGGTGAGGAGAAAGTTCTTCACCGAGAGAGTTGTTAGCAATTGGAGTGTGCTGCCCAGGGAGGTGGTGGAGTCCCCCATCCCCTGGAGATGCTCAACCAAGGCTTGGATGTGGCACTTGGAGCCATGGTTTAGTTGTCAGGAGGTGTTAGGTATTAGGTCATGGGTTGGACTTGATGATCTCTGAAGTCTTTTCCAGCCTGCTTGATTCTATGATAAATTTATGTTCAAGTTAGGACATCTCACTTGGCTCCAGACTTTGAGAGGACATTTGTTTCTGTGTGATGTGTGGTTAGGAATGGACAGATGGTCTTAAGCAATAAACCCAGAAAAAGGAGATTCATATTTCATGATTCATAAATAATGAAGAAATCAAAAAGCAGAGCCAAGGGGAAGAGCTGCTCTGTCACCCAAGAGACATCTCCCAGCCTGCAGTGGGGGATTGGGGAAAGGAGAAAAGTCCCACAGGGTGAAATCACACGACTTTCTTCAGTTGACAAAGAACTCCAAGATAACTGAGTGTGTCCCAGCACATCCAGGTTCTCCTCCCGCTACTACTCTGCCCTGCTGAGACCTCATCTTGAGGGACTGTGTTCAGTTTTGGGCTCCCCAGTTTCAAGAGGGACAGGGGATCTGATGGAGAGAGTCCAGCACAGGCTATGAGGATGATTAGGGGTCTGCAGCACTGCCTGGGGAGGAGGCTGAGAGTCCTGGGGCTGTTGAGTCTGGAGAAGAGAAGGCTGAGAGGGATCTGATCAATGTCTATCCATAGCTGAGGGCTGGGGGGTCAGGAAGGAAGGGACAGGGACAGCCTCTGCTCACTGTGCCTGGGATAGGCCAAGGGGCAATGGATGGAAACTGCAGCACAGGAGGTTCCAGCTCAACATGAGGAGGAACTTCTTGCCTGTGAGGGTCCCAGAGGCCTGGAGCAGGCTGCCCAGAGAAGTTGCGGAGTCTCCTTCTGTGGAGGCTGTGTTCCAAGCCCGCTCACCAACTTTGTTGCCCTTCTCTGGACACCTTCCGGCAAGTCAACCTCCTTCCTAAACTGAGGAGCCCAGAACTGGACACAGGACTCGAGGTGTGGCCTAGCCAGTGCAGTGTACAGGGGCACAATGACCTCCCCTGCTCCTGCTGGCCACACTGTTCCTGATGCAGGCCAGGATGCCATTGGCCCTCCTGGCTGCCTGGGCACACTGCAGGCTCATGTTCAGCCTACCATCGGCCAGCACCCCAGGTCCTCTCTGCCTGGCTGCTCTCAGCCACTCTGACCCCAGCCTGTAGCACTGCCTGGGGTTGCTGTGGCCAATGTGCAGCACCTGGCACTTGGATGTGTTCAATCTCCTGCCCTTGGCCTCTGCCCATCTGTCCAGCCTGTCGAGGTCCCTCTGCAGAGCCTCTCCACCCTCCAGCAGATCAACTCCTGCCCCCCAGCTTGCTGTCAGCTGCAAATTTACTGATGATGGACTCAATGCCCTCATCCAGATCATCAATAAAGATGTTAAATGTTTATAACTGTGAAGAGGATTTAAGAATAAAATGTCTAATTTCAGGGAGCCTCAGAGAAACATCTCTGAGGAAGGAGGAAGGAAGGAAGGAAGGAAAGGAAGGAAGGAAGGAAGGAAGGAAGGAAGGAAGAAGGAAGGAAGGAAGGAAGGAAGGAAGGAAGGAAGGAAGGAAGGAAGGAAGGAAGGAAGGGAAGGAAGGAAGGAAGGAAGGAAGGAAGGAAGGAAGGAAGGAAGGAAGGAAGGAAGGAAGGAAGGAAGGAAGAGAAGGAAGGAAGGAAGGAAGGAAAGGAAGGAAGGAAGAAGGAAGAAGGAAGGAAGGAAGGAAGGAAGGAAGGAAGGAAGGAAGGAAGGAAGGAAGGAAGGAAGGAAGGAAGGAAGGAAGGAAGGAAGGAAGGAAGGAAGGAAGGAAGGAAGGAAGGAAGGAAGGAAGGAAGGAAGGAAGGAAGGAAGGAAGGAAGGAAGGAAGGAAGGAAGGAAGGAAGGAAGGAAGGAAGGGAAGGAAGGAAGGAAGGAAGGAAGGAAGGAAGGAAGGAAGGAAGGAAGGAAGGAAGGAAGGAAGGAAGGAAGGAAGGAAGGAAGGAAGGAAGGAAGGAAGGAAGGAAGGAAGGAAGGAAGGAAGGAAGGAAGGAAGGAAGGAAGGAAGGAAGGAAGGTTGGTTGCCACCTCACCTACATCTCCAGAGCTCCCCTTTGAAAAGCAGGCAGGGGAGGTGTGGTAGCTTTTGTGGAGTATCGCAGGGCAACCTTGCTGCTCTCAAATCTTCAGGGCTGAAGCAAGCAGCTCTTACTGATCCATTTCTTCAGGCGATTCTGAGTCACTGCTACTGATTAATGATGATTTCCTGCCCTTTTCTCACCTTGTCCCTCACTCTCTGACAGGTTAGTTTGTGACTATCCCAACAGGCCGCGTGGGAGAACAAAGGATTTCAAGGTCGCTGCAGTATTCCCTAATTAACACCTCAAACTACTGTGATGAAGCCTGAGCGTTCCTTCCTCCTGGGCTGGCCAAATTGCTGGGGAGAGGAGGCAGAGAAAACTGACCTTGGGTATCCCTGCAGATGCAAATTCGTGTGATGGTGTTCAGAGGGAAGGAGTCATTATTCCTGCAGCCACAGGCCGGCCACAGACGATTTTGTGTATGCCTTTATTTATTTATTTCCCTGCTGCTGTTTTCTGCAGGAAAGGATAAGGGCCAAGCTCTGGGGAGCTAACAGAAAGTGTCAGCTGTGAACAG
Organism: Melanerpes formicivorus; assembly: GCF_026170545.1. Lineage (NCBI taxonomy): Eukaryota > Metazoa > Chordata > Aves > Piciformes > Picidae > Melanerpes > Melanerpes formicivorus. The sequence goes on from NW_027142404.1 coordinate 2,236,027, forward strand.
TAACAACCACCAAAATAAGACAGAATTCAGCACAGCTAACAGCAGTTGCCAGTGCTCACCGTGCAGGCGCTGGGATTTCAGTGCAGCTGTCAGCTATTAGCTGCAGCAGGAGAGGTGAGCATTTCATGACTGAGAGAACTCAGCAACCAGGAGAGCTTTGACCTGGATATTAGGAAAAAACTCTTCACTGCAAGAGTGGTCAGGGATTGGCACAGGCTGCCCAGGGAGGTGGTGGAGTCCCCAGCCCTGGAGGTGTTCCAGAAATGTGTGGCCGTGGCACTTGCAGGCATGGTCTCATGGCCATGCTGGTGTAGGGCTGATGGACTCAATCTTGTTTAGATGGAGCTTGCTGCATTCATGCTTGTGCCTCTTACCCCTTGTCATGTATGTGGGCACCACTGAAAAACACTGGTCCCACCCTCCTGACACCCAGAAGGATGCCCTTGGGGAGGGACTTTTGAGGGTGTCAGGGAGTGATGGGACTGGGGGGAATGGAGCAAAAATAGAAGTGGGGAGATTCAGATTAGCTGTCAGGAAGAAGTTGTTCCCCATGAGGGTGGTGAGAGACTGGCACAGGTTGCCCAGGGAGGTGGTGGAAGCCTCCAGCCTGGAGGTGTTTGCAGCCAGGCTGGATGTGGCTGTGAGCAACCTGCTGTAGTGTGAGGTGTCCCTGGCCATGGCAGGGGGGTTGGGACTGGCTGAGCCTTGAGGTCCCTTCCAACCCTGACAGTTCTGTGATTCCATGCCCTTGGTCTGCAGAGGAGCAAGTCTCAGCCAGAGCCTTTCTTCAAGCCAACCCTTGGCAGGAGCTCTACCTGCCAGTGTTCTCCCTGCTGGCAGCAGCCCCTGGCTGTGCAAACCTGCCCTGAACATCAGAAAGTGCCCCCAGTGAGCAGAGCCTGAGCTGAGAAGTCAAACCACTTTTGCTCTAGCCCAAACCAGGCAACATCATTATAAGCATAAATGACCTGAATGTTTCACCCAGAGAGCATCTGCTCCATTCAGCAAACAACAGGACAGCATTGCCATAAAGTAAAACTGTTCATTTTCTCAGAGGCCTTTCCCAAGCTTAATCATTCTAGGGCTCTGTATTCATGTCCCTTCTGAGCTGCCACGTTCAAAAGGGACTGTGTTTGCATGCTGCATTCAAATCACACACCCTCACCCTGATCATTTTGTGTGTTTGCTGTTTCAGCCCCACAATGGATGTCATGCTTGTCAAAAGGATGAGAAAGCTAAAAAACTCAGTGCTGGCTGCAGAGTGTCATGGTTTAACCACAGCTGGCAACTGAGCACCGTGCTGCTGCTTGCTCACTCCTCCTCTTGCCACCATCAGTACGGTGAATGGCTTGGTTTAAAGAGCAGACAGCAAAGATTTTACTCCCAGAGGCAGTAAAGCAAAGAGGCTCTCATTGAATTGGAGAGAAACACAGAAACCATGTTCAGAAATACATAGGAAAATATAGACTACAGGAATCCTTAACACTTAATACATGCACAGGGTACAGGAACATCCCCCCAAACCTTCCCCCAGCTAGACTATACCACAGAACCCAGCTGCACCTTTTCTCCCCACCTGGGGTTCACCATCTGCCCTGTGGTGGATCTTAGTTGAGCAAATGTAATCCAAGGCTGGGCAGGGTGGTAGAGTGAGGTTGCAGTCAGGTGGGGATTGGTCATAGAATCATAGAATCAATCAGGTTGGAAAAGACCTCAGAGATCATCAAGTCCAACCTATGACCTAATCCCTAACACCTCCTGACAACTAAACCATGGCTCCAAGTGCCACATCCAAGACTTTCGTGAACACCTCCAGGGATGGTGACTCCACCACCTCCCTGGGCAGCACATCTCAATGGCCAATCTCTCTTGCTGGGAAGAACTTTCTCCTCACCTCCAGCCTAAACCTCCCCTGGCACAGCTTGAGACTGTGTCCTCTTGTTCTGGTGCTGCTTGCCTGGGAGAAGAGACCAACCCCCACCTGGCTACAACCTCCCATGTAGCTGTAGAAAGCAATAAGGTCTCCCTTCGACTCCAAGCCCCCGCCCTGCCAGAGCAGGAGCATAGCTTATAGCAGAGGTCACCCAGGAACACATCCAGACAGGGCTGGAAAGGCTCCATAGAAGGAGACTCCACAACCTCTCTGGGCAGCCTGCTCCAGGCCTCTGGGACCCTCACAGTGAAGAAGTTCCTCCTCATGCTGAGGTGGAACTCAATGCATTCTATGATTCTATGTTCTTAGCTATCAGGGACCTGGTGAAGATCCTTGTGCAATCTGTCATCTTCTTTACAAACCAGGAGCAATCAATTCTATATTGCTGTGGCCTCATCTTAATGCTGGGGCTTGGCTCTGACAGGAATTTCTTTCCAACAGAGTGTTTGCCTATGGAAATGAAGGAATTCAGCACAGCTAGGTGTGTTGATTGGGAGTAGGACATTTCATGTTCATGCTCATTTCAGCTATGAATTATTTAATGCAGAATTCATTTCTGGACCTACAGAGCTCACTCCCAAAGCAGCAAAAGCTCTTCTCTGTGACAGATAGTGAATTTTAATGATCAGGGTAATCCATTACATTCAAAGACCAGCACTCACTAGCAAGACTTCTGTCACAGAATCACCAAGGTTGGAAGAGGTCTCAAAGATCATCAAGTCCAACCTGTCACCACAGACCTCATGACTAGACCATGGCACCAAGTGCCACATCCAATCCCCTCTTGAACACCTCCAGAGATGGGGACTCCACCACCTCCCTGGGCAGCACATCCCAATGGCTAACAACTCTCTTTAGGAAGAACTTTCTCCTCACCTCCAGCCTAAACTTCCCCTGGCACAGCTTGAGACTGTGTCCTCTTGTACTGGTGCTGGGTGCCTGGGAGAAGAGACCAACCCCCACCAGGCTACAACCTCCCCTCAGGTAGTTGGAGAGAGCAATGAGGTCTCCCCTGAGCCTCCTCTTCTCCAGGCTAAACAACCCCAGCTCCCTCAGCCTCTCCTCACAGGGCTGTGCTCAAGGCCTCTCCCCAGCCTCGTTGACCTTCTCTGGACACCTTCAAGTCTCTCAATGTCTTTCTTAAACTGAGAGGCCCAGAACTGGACACAGGACTCCAGGTGTGACCTAACCAGTGCCGAGTACAGGGGCACAATGACTTCCCTGCTCCTGCTGGCCACACTATTCCTAATGCAGGCCAGGATGCCCTTGGCCTTCTTCGCCACCTGGGCACACTGCTGGCTCCTAACTAATAAATAAACCCCAGCATCTTCCTTGTTGCTGCTGTACTTGTTCTTAAAAATTCTCTGCCAGCTGTATCTCCAGAAGAGTTTTAGCTGTGACCCAAAAGCTAACCTGCCCCTTGGAAAGGAGTGGTTGGTACAAAGAGAGGCTTTTAGAGAAGACAAGACTGTGTAAGGTTTTTACAGCCTCCTCACCACCCTGAGAAAGGTGATTTATGGCTCTTATAACTGGTTACTAGCTGCATCTGACTCTCATAATTAAATCTTCCTCAAAATCACATTAAAAACAGAGGTGTTTTTTTTTTCCTCCAGGCCATGGATTGTCTCAGAATAAAAGCCAATCACATGCTACAGAAATCAGAATAAACTTAAAACAAAATAAGCATCTGGGAATGAAAAAACCCCAAGATTTATAGCTTCAGACAGGAGAGTAGATAACAGTATTTATAAGCCTATAAATTTAACAGCTCCCAGACTAATTTAAAAGCAGTTTGGTGATACTGCCAGATGAGGAGTGCAGAAACAGAAGGTTGCCTTTGATTATCAGAGTGTTTGCCTCTGAAAATTAGAATCCAGCCATTTATCAGAGGCTGGCTCAAGGCTATAATCAGCTCAAGATATTCAAGAAGCGAGGTAATTTAGCATGCTGGATGTCAATCAAACCCAGGCAAAACATGAGGCAACCTGCTAATGTGAATGTGAAATATGCATATGCTAGGGTGAGGGGATGAAGGAAGAGGTGGCAGTCGCGTTTTGATGCGTTACACTAGCTGGCACAAGGTCGCGAGCGCGTGAATTCGGAGGCTGTACCTTCCAGGTTTCAGCTTGCTGGTCTGGGTGGACTTAAATGCTAAGTTTCAGAAGCTAATAGTTGTTATTCTCCATCAGAATCACAGAGTCATTAAGAGTGGAAAAGACCTCTAAGGTCAGCCAGTCCACCCATCACACCAGCCCCACACTTTATCACAGAATCACAGTATCACCAAGGTTGGAAGAGACCTCAAAGATCATCAAGTCCAGTCTGTCACTCAAGATCCCATGACTAAACCATGGCACCAAGTGCCACATCCAATCCCCTCTTGAACACCTCCAGGGATGGGGACTCCACCACCTCCCTGGGCAGCACATTCCAATGGTGAATGATTCTCTCAGTGAAGAACTTTCTCCTCACCTACAGCCTAAACCTCCCCTGGCACAGCTTGAGACTGTGTCCTCTTGTTCTGGTGCTGGTTGCATGAGAGAAGAGACCAACTCCCTCCGGGCTACAACCTCCCTTCAGGGAGTTTGAGAGAGCAATGAGGTCTCCCCTGAGCCTCCTCTTCTCCAGGCTAAGCAACCCCAGCTCCCTCAGCCTCTCCTCACAGGGCTGTGCTCCAGACCCCTCCCCAGCCTTGTTGCCCTTCTCTGGACACCTTCAAGTCTCTCAATGTCCTTCTGAAACTGAGGGGCCCAGACAACCATTGTTTTAATTACTAGATATAAATTCATAGGATCACAGCTCACAGGCAGTTAGGGGTTGGGAGGGACCTCTGCAGATCTTCCAGTCCAAGAGAATGGAACACCTCTCCTAAGAGGACAGGCTGAGGGAGCTGGGGTGTTCAGCCTGGAGAAGAGAAGGCTCCAGGCAGACCTAAGAGCAGCCTGCCAGGACCTGAAGTGGGCTACAAGAAGGCTGCAGAGAGACAGTTTGAAAAGGCCTGCAGGGCCAGGACCAGGGACAATGGCTTCAAGGTAGAGCATAGCAGATTGAGATTGGATGTGAGGAACAAGTTCTGTACCATGAGAGTGGTGGAACACTGGCACAGGTTGCCCAGGGAGGTGGTTGAGGCCCCATCCCTGGAGATGTTCACGGTAAGGCTGGACAGGGCTCTGGGCAACCTGACCTACTTGAGGATGTCCCAGCTGACTGCAGAGGGGTTGGGCTGGATGAGCTTTGGAGGTCCTTTGCAAGCCAGAACATTCTGTGATTCTGTGACCTGTTGAAGCAGGCGAGTGCAGAACCAGGATAAGTCTGCATAAACCTTGCTTGGGCTTATTAAGGGTTAATAAGTGCCCTTAAAAATGGAGGTTGTTATTATTTGCTCCTGGTGAGCTGCAGGGTGTGAGCAGAGCTGGAGGGGAGCATGTGCAGGCATCGTCTTTGCCGGATGTCTTCGCTGGAGCTCAGTGAGTTGGGGTAGTTAACACGGAGCCGCGGGTTCACAAAGGCCTGGGAGCACACCTGAGAGCGTCATTAAGCTTCACTTGCAGGAAGAGTCTGACAAAGTCTGTCTCAGAGATCAAAACAGGAAACAACACTCAGAAACACACAGCGTGAGCAGGGGCTGCCGGCCTCTGCCAAAGGAGCGGCAGGCTTCGCCGGCCGGTTAGGCGGCTTTGAAGGCAGCACTGCCGTGGGAGGCTACAATGGGGTTCAATGGGTTCAATGGGCATCACATCTTCAACTGCCAGAGAGGGCTTGACAAAAGTCCAGCTCGAGTGCTGCTCTCTTTCAGTGCGCAGCGTCTCTGAAGCACCTGGGCGAGCTGCCTACTTGCGCTGCCAGGCTCTTCAAAGCACGGCAGAGAATGGAGGAGGATGGGGCTGGGCTCTGGGGGCAGCCGGGCAAGCTGACTGCTGGGAGGACTCATCCCTTGATGTTTCACACAGGAACATCTACTGCACTTAACCCTCTCTCTCCTTGTTTCCAGTGTAATGGCCAAATTCCCTTCTGGAGCATTGGTTTCCTCATGTCCAACAGGAGACTTCTCAGCCATCGCCTTCAAGATCTGCTTGAAGCATTGAGGTCACTGATTCAGAGTTGGTGTACAGAAGGTGATGCTCCACGGTGACACCGAAGAGGTTGTGCACATAGAATCACAGAACCGTCAGGGTTGGAAGGGACCTCAAGGCTCAGCCAGTTCCAACCCCCCTGTCATGGCCAGGGACACCTCACACTACAGCAGGTTGCTCACAGCCACATCCAGCCTGGCTGCAAACACCTCCAGGCAGGAGGCATCCACCACCTCCCTGGGCAGCCTGTGCCAGGCTCTCACCACCCTCATGGGGAAGGGCTTCTTTCTAACATCCAATCTCAATCTACCCATTTCTAGCTTGGATCCATTCCCCCCAGTCCTCCAACCCTCTACTCATCCTCATGGCCTTTCTCTGGACACCTTCCAGCACCTCCAGAGCCTTCCTGGCACAGAGGCTCCAGAAGTGGACCCAGAGCTCCAGCTGTGGTCTCAGCAGAGTGGAGCAGAGGGGCAGAATCCCCTCCCTGGCCCTGCTGGCCACACTTCTCTTGCTGCAGCCCAGGCTCTGCTTGGCTCTCTGGGCTGCAAGTGCTCCCTGCTGGCTCCTCTTTAGCTTCTCCTCCCCCAGCACCCCCAAGGCCTTTTCTTCAGGGCTGCTCTCCAGCCAGTCCCTGCCCAGCCTCTAGCAGTGCCTGGGATTGCCCTGAGCCAGCTGCAGGACCTTGTCCTTGCTCTTGTTGAACCTCCTGAGGTTGTCCTGGGCCCAGCTCTGCAGCCTGTCCAGGTCCCTGTGGATGGATCCTTCCCTCCAGCTGTCAGCAGCACCACACAGCTTGGTGTCATCAGCAGCCCTGCTGAGGCTGCACTCAGTGCCACTGTCCATGGCACCCACAAAGATGTTGAACAAGCCTGGTCCCAGGACTGACCCCTGAGGGACTGCACTTGTCCCTGGCCTCCTCTTATCCCTGGACCCATCAGCAGAGTAAGTGGAACAAAAAGCTGTTCATGTTGAGCTGGGGCACCACCCAAAATAAAAAGAAGTCAATGGATTGACTTCCTGATTGATTTTAGTAGGTCATGAGTGGTGTGTGACCTTCAAGTTGCTGCTCTCTTGAGGCAAGAATAAAATCAACCTCAGTCAGTTATAGAGATTAAATCCTACACCTCTTCAAGCACTCTAAATCTTTGTGTATATTTGTCCTACAACTCCCAAGCTCCACAAGGCAGCAGGCCACATGTGTTCATGACTTCTCCTTTAGAAGGCATGCTTGCAACAGTGCTTCCCCCAGCTTGCTTGTCCTCCCATATGGCTTCACAGGGAAACCAGCAATGTTCCACACATTAGGGATGCACAACCCTGAGCCTGCCTGTTTGATAGTCTGCTATCAACCTACTTGAGCAGGATATCATAGTATCAGTATCAGTGTAGTGATTTGAGCCCTAACGGGGAGTTAAAAGCCCAAATGGGGAAAAGGCTGAGAATCTCTTCCCCACTTCCCCCCCTCCTCCCTCCAAACAGAGAGGGAAAGAAAAAAAGGGGTAGGGAGCAAATCCACTAAACAACAATCTGGAGTCGGCTTGGAAGTAGAGAGGCGAAGAATTTTTCTTTAAACTATATATATATATATGACAATAACAGGAAAAAGTTCACAAGAGCAAGGAACAAGAGTGCATGGGAGTGGGACAGAAAAGAACAATACAACACCAGTCTTTCTCTGAGGAGGTGCAGAGGCAGCAGGGAAAAGGATCAGGTCTGGCCACGTGGCTGAGGAGCAGGAGGGCAGCTGCAGTAGCTCTCATCCAGCAGAGGCAGGAGACGAAAGGAGATCCAACTGCTATGATGTCCTGCTTTTTGTACCCTAGCTGGGCAGGGAGGGGGGAGTGGAACAGACTCAGCTTCCCAGGGGAAATGCCCTGCAGGGAGGGTAAAGTACCTGCAAGCCCTCCCCCCTGCTTTCTTCTTTTGTTTTCAGAAACCCCACCTGGAGTACTGTGTCCAGTTCTGGAGCCCCTATTCCAAGAGGGATCTGGAGGTGCTGGAACGTGTCCAGAGAAGGGCCACAAGGATGATCAGAGGGCTGGAGCACCTCTCCTATGAGGACAGACTGAAGGAGTTGGGGCTGTTCAGTCTGCAGAAGAGAAGGCTCCCAGGTGACCTCATTGTCGCCTTCCAGGATCTGAAGGGGGCTCCAGGAAGGCTGGGGAGGGACTGCTCAGGATCTCAGGTAGTGATAGGACTAGGGGGAATGGAATGAAGCTGGAGGTGGGGAGATTCAGGCTAGATGTGAGGAGGAGGTTCTTCACCATGAGAGTGGTGAGACCCTGGAATGGGTTGTCCAGGGAGGTGGTCAAGGCCCCGTCCCTGGGGGTGTTTAAGAGCAGGCTGGATGAGGCTCTGTCCAGCCTGATGTAGTGTGGGGTGTGCCTGCCCATGGCAGGGGGGGTTGGAACTAGATGATCCTTGTGGTCCCTTCCAACCCTGAATGAAACTATGAAACTATGAAAAGAGCATTAACCCACCACAGTCAGTCAGGGTTGGAAGGGACCACAAGGATCATCTAGTTCCAACCCCCCTGCCATGGGCAGGCACACCCCACACTACATCAGGCTGGACAGAGCCTACATCATGGAGTCACAGCAAGGCAGGGGTTTGGAGGAACACCTGGAGATCACCTAGTCAACCCCCTTGCTAAGCAGGTTCACCCACAGCAAGTTGCCTAGCATCACAATGTCCAGGAGGACTGTGAAAGTGCCCAGAGAAGGAGGCTCCACAGCCTCTCTGGACTCCAGCACCCTCACAGAGGAGAAATTTAGAATCAGAGAATCACAGAATGCATTTTGTTGGAAGGAATCCCCAAAGGTCATTTTGTCCAGCTCCCCTGCAGTCATCAGGGCCAGTCTGGAGAAGAGAAGGCTCTGAGGTGACCTCATTGTGGCCTTCCAGCAAACTGCTGACTAAGCTGTCAGCCCGTGGATTGGACCATTACACTCTGTGCTGGGTTAGGAACTGGCTGGAGGGCCGGGCCCAGAGAGTGGTGGTGAACGGTGCCACATCCAGCTGGAGGCCAGTCACCAGTGGTGTCCCCCAGGGATCAGTGCTGGGCCCTGTCCTCTTCAACATATTCATTGATGATCTGGATGAAGGGGTAGAGTCAGTCATCAGCAAGTTTGCAGATGACACAAAGTTAGGGGCAGATGTTGGTCAGTTAGAGGGTAGAAAGGCTCTGCAGAGGGACCTCGACCGACTGGACAGATGGGCAGAGTCCAACAGGATGGCATTCAACAAGTCCAAGTGCCAGGGGCTGCACTTTGGCTACGGCAATCCCATGCAGAGCTACAGGCTGGGGTAGGAGTGGCTGAGAGCTGCCAAACAGAGAGGGACCTGGGGGTGCTGATCGACAGCCACCTGAATATGAGCCAGCAGTGTGCCCAGGTGGCCAGGAGGGCAAATAGCATCCTGGCCTGCATTAGGAATAGTGTGGCCAGCAGGAGCAAGGAGGTCATAGTGCCCCTGTACTCTGCTCTGGTTAGGCCACACCTTGAGTACTGTGTCCAGTTCTGGGCCCCTCAGTTTAAGAAGGACATTGAGAGACTTGAAGGTGTCCAGAGAAGGGCAACAAGGGTGGGGAGAGGGCTTGAACACAAGCCCTATGAGGAGAGGCTGAGGGAGCTGGGATTGTTTAGCCTGGAGAAGAGGAGGCTCAGGGGTGACCTCATTGCTCTCTACAACTACCTGAAGGGTGGTTGTAGCCAGGAGGGGGTTGGCCTCTTCTCCCAGGCAAGCAGCACCAGAACAAGAGGACACAGTCTCAAGCTGCGCCAGGGGAGGTTTAGGCTCGAGGTGAGGAGGAAGTTCTTCACCGAGCGAGTCATTCGTCATTGGAACGGGTTGCCCAGGGAGGTGGTTGAGTCATCGACCCTGGAGGTGTTCAAGGGGAGATTGGACGTGGCACTTGGTGCCATGGTCTAGTCATGGGGTCTGTGTTGATAGGTTGGACTCGATGATCCTCGAGGTCCTTTCCAACCTAAGTGATACTGTGATACTGTGTGATACTGTGATACCAGAAGGCTGGGGAGGGACTGCTCAGGATGTCAGGGAGTGACAGGACTAGGGGGAATGGAATGAAGCTGGAGGTGGGGAGATTGAGGCTGGAGGTGAGGAGGAAGTTCTTCCCCAGGAGAGTGGTGAAGCCCTGGAATGGGTTGTCCAGGGAGGTGGTTGGGGCCCTGTCCCTGGAGGTGTTTAAGGCCAGGCTGGCTGAGGCTCTGGGCAGCCTGATCTAGTGTGGGGTGTCCCTGCCCATGGCAGGGGGGTTGGAACTAGATGATCCTTGTGGTCCCTTCCAACCCTGACTGATACTATGATACTATGATCTCCAACTAGATCAGGTGGCTCAGGGCCACATCAAGTTTGACCTTGAATGTCTCCTGGGACAAGGCCTCAACCACATCTCTGAGGAACCTGTTTTTTTCCAGCACTTCATCACCCTCATTGTAAAGAACTTCCTCCTGATGTCCAATCTGCATCATCCCTGATCCAGTTTAAAGATTTCTTCCCTTCAGTTGTAGTGGAACCTTCTGTGTTTGAGGTTGCCATCCCTTGTCCTGCCCTGGTCACCACTGAAAAGGGCCCAGCCCCATCCTCATGGCCTCCCCCTTGACATATGTATGTACAGAGTACATAGTGTGGTCCAATATGGACTGGATGAAAGGAGTGCTGCATCATGTTGTAAACATCTTGTGAGGGTCAGAATCTCCTCAGATCCCAGAACACTGGGGTCTGGTTAGGAAAAAGGCTTTAGAGAAGAGGACCTTTTGAGGCTGTTTTCACCACAGCTTTTTGTCAGCCATAGGTCTAGGGACCTGTGATTCTATTTCCCCACCTGCAGAGAGCCACTCCTCATCCCTTTGACACAAATCCTGTCAGACACATTCAGACTGTTAGAGCAGGTCCAAAGGAGGCCATGGAAATGGTCAGAGGGCTGAAGCACTTCCCCTGTGGGGATGGGTTGAGGGCGGTGGGGCTGCTCAGCCTGGAGAAGAGAAGGCTCCATGGAGACCACAGAGCAGCCCTCCAGTAACTGATGGGGGGCTACAGGAGAGCTGGGGAGGGCCTTAGGATAAGGACTGAGAGTTGCAGGATGAGAGGCAATGAACTGAAGCTTGAAGAGGAAAGATTTAGACTGGCCACTAGGAAGAACTGCTTTAGGATGAAGCTGGAGAGACACTGGCACAGGTTGCCCAGGGAGGCTGCAGCTGCCCCCTCCCTGGAGCTGTTCAAGGACAGGCTGGATGAGGCCTTGAGCAAGCTGGGCTGGTGGGAGGTGTCCCTGCCCAGGGTGGAGAGGTTGGAACTGGATGAACTTAAGGGTCCCTTCCAACCTAAATGATGCCATGGTTCTATGAGACAGTGAATTTTGGCTGCCATCAACACACACAGCACAGGCTGCAGGGGGTTGGGTCTCACCTCCAGAAGCACAATTGCTTCTGACAAGGCTGTTTCTTCTCACCTGCTTCAAATGCACTGCAAAACTGCAGCAAGGGTAGGAGATAATCAAATGAGTGACTTCATAAATCCCTTTGCAAGGCATAATAACAACAATTATGATTAGAATTTGTAATAGCAATAAGAATAATCTTATTGAAAATCCAAGAGGATTCCAAGCTTTGTTCAAAGCCTGAAACATCTCTCAGGGGCTGGGAATCAGCAGTCATTTGTGTCAGTCAGATGCTACCAGCTCTGTTTGAACAGAGAGCATAACCCCCCCCTATGGAAAAACTGAGATGGAATGTGTTTGGTTTCTTTCCTTGCTTTATCTGCTCTGCTGTGCAGCAGCCACATTTCATTGACTGCCTTCTCCATCCCTGTCCAGTTGCTCCTCCAAACTATTGAAGCCAGGGTGAAAATTCTCTGCACCTCTTCCACTTCATCTTCCAAGGCACTAAAATAGCTCTAAGGAGGTTCTCTGCCCTTTCTGTTCTGTTTGAAAGGGGGAAGGCAGTTCTGTGAACAAGCCTTGAATGCAACTGCCTGACTGAGACTTGGGATGTTGTAAAGGCTCCCTCCAGATTGAGCTGAGGGTCCCTACTGCTGTCCAGGACTGCAGGCACAGCACATCTTGATTTGAGGAACAAAAGAGCTTTTATTTTTGGTTTAAACACTGAGAATCCTTGCTCCTGAGACCCAAATCAGCATAGTTTGTGTGCTGGGGAAGAGTTAATTCCTTCGAGCAGAGTCTTGGGCAGTAACCAATACATGGCAGGAAGGAAGGCCTGAGACTGGAAACACTGAAGGGGAAACAAGGAGTTGAGGAGAGGGCAAGGCAGGGGAGGGGAGGGGAGGGGAGGGGAGGGGGAGGGGAGGGGAGGGCAGGGCAGGGCAGGGCAGGGAAGGGAAGGGAAGGGAAGGGAAGGGAAGGGAAGGGAAGGGAAGGGAAGGGAAGGGAAGGGAAGGGAAGGGAAGGGAAGGGAAGGGAAGGGAAGGGAAGGGAAGGGAAGGGAAGGGAAGGGAAGGGAAGGGAAGGGAAGGGAAGGGAAGGGAAGGGAAAGGAAGGGAAGGGAAGGGAAGGGAAGGGATAAAAGCCTTTTGACACCTTTGCACATTATGAATGACATCATTTTGGGTTACGCAAACTGTTAACACATCCTAGCTCAGAGCACCACTTGGTGGAGCAAGGTTAACCTGCTGGTGCTTTGCACCTGATTTTTTTCCAGTGATGTGTAAGGAAGAAGCCTTGAGCTGCTTATGGGCAGTGGATGTTTCTGAGTTAACAATTCTTATTGGGGCTTCTTTCAGCAAAGCGCTGACGCCCTTTTGAAAAGCTCTGCACCTAAATGTAGACAATGTTCACCGACACACAGCCAGTGGGGTGCCGGAAGATCATTGAAATGTGTAAAATCCATTGAAGTATGTGAAATTCACTGCAATATTTAATTCATTGAAGCAGGTAAAATTGACTGAAATATATACAAACCATTGAAATAGATAAAGTCCACTGACATCTATAAAATTCACTGAAAGCTATAAAATCCAGTGAGGGATGTAAATGGCATTGAAATGTATAAAGTTCACTGAAATACATAAAATCCACTGAAAATGTAAAATCCACTTCAATCCATGAAATCCATTCAAACATGGAAAATCTCTTGGAATATGTAAAATCCATCAAAATATGTAAAATTGACCACGACAGCTCCATGCTGAGCTACAGGCTGGGGTCAGAGTGGCTGGAGAGCTCCCAAGCAGAAAGGGACCTGGGGGTGCTGATAGATTGCTGCCTAAACAGGAGCCAGCAGTGTGCCCAGATGGCCAAGAAGGCCAATGGCATCCTGGCCTGCATCAGGAAGAGTGTGGCCAGCAGGAGCAGGGAAGTCATTGTGCCCTGTACTCTGCACTGGTTAGGCCACACCTTGTGTCCTGTGTCCAGTTCTGGGCCCCTCATTTTAAGAAGGACATTGAGAGACTTGAAGGTGTCCAGAGAAGGGCAACAAGGCTGGGGAGAGGCCTTGAGCACAGCCCTGTGAGGAGAGGCTGAGGGAGCTGGGGTTGCTTAGCCTGCAGAAGAGGAGGCTCAGGGGAGACCTCATTGCTCTCTAGGGAGGTTGTAGCCAGGTGGGGGTTGGTCTCTTCTCCCAGGCACCCAGCACCCAAGCAAGAGGACACAGTCTCAAGCTGCACCAGAGGCGGTTTAGGCTGGAGGTGAGGAGAAAGTTCTTCACTGAGAGAGTCGTTCACCATGGGGATGTGCTGCCCAGGGAGGTGGTGGAGTCACCATCCCTGGAGGTGTTCAAGAGGGGATTGGATGTGGCACTTGGTGCCATGGTCTAGTCATGAGGTCTGTGGTGACAGGTTGGACTCGATGATCTTTGAGGTCTTTTCCAACCTTGCTGATTCTGTGATTCAGTGAAATATATAAAATGCATTGAAATACCTAAAATTCATTGAAATCTGTAGAATCCATTGGAAGATGTAAACCCCATGGAAATATGTGAAATGCACTGAAGTCTATAAAATGCACTGAACTCTATAAAATCCATTGACATGTGCAAACTACACTAAACTCTAAAAACCCCCACTGAATTATATGAAATTCATTTAAATATATAAAATTCATCAAAATACATAACATGCATGGAAAGGCATACAATCCGTTCTAATACATGAGGTGTTGAAATACAGAAAATGTGGAAACCCCACCCACTGGAGTACATAAAAAAGTCAAAATTCATTGAAATGTACAAAACAGAGAATTCTTCTGTGTCTGGAATGCTGAATAAAAAGTTCTGGGCTCCCCAGCTCAGGAGGGACAGGGATCTGCTGGGGAGAGTCCAAGGGAGGGCTGCAAGGCTGCTGAAGGGACTGCAGCACTGCCTGGGGAGGAGAGGCTGAGAGCCCTGGGGCTGTTGAGTCTGGAGAGGAGAAGGCTGAGAGGGATCTGATCAATGTCTCTCAAGAGCTGAGGGCTGGGGGTCAGGAAGGAAGGGACAGGGATAGCCTCTGCTCACTGTGCCCTGGGCCCCTTGCCAAGGGGCAATGGATGGAAACTGCAGCACAGGAGGTTCCAGCTCAACATGAGGAGGAACTTCTTGCCTGTGAGGGTCCCAGAGGCCTGGAGCAGGCTGCCCAGAGAGGTTGTGGAGTCTCCTTCTGTGGAGCCTTTCCATCCCTGTCTGGATGTGTTCCTGTGTGACCTGTGCTGGATTCTATGCTCCTGCTCTGGCAGGGGGCTTGGACTGAATGATCTCTTTGGGTCCCTTCTGTCCCCTGACACCTTGTGAGCCTGTGAAATGGTGGCCAGCACCTGGTTCAGCACCAGGTGTTTCAAAGGCATCTGGAAAACCTCAGCAATTGTGTTTAAATAACAGCCACTACTAAAAAACCACACAAAGACATGAAGAAACATTTGAAGTTCCTTGTTCTTACACTCTGCTGAGCACAGCTGTATTATTTCACCACCTATAAGCTATAACCAGCTCAAGTGAGACTGAGGGAGCTGGGGTTGTTTAGCCTGGAGAAGAGGAGGCTCAGGGGAGACCTCATTGCTCTCTACAACTACCTGGAAGGTGGTTGTAGCTAGGAAGGGGTTGGTCTCTTCTCTCTAGCAACCAGCACCAGAACAAGAGGACACAGTCTCAAGCTGTGCCAGGGGAAGTTTAGGCTGGAGGTGAGGAGAAAGTTCTTCACTGAGGAGAGTCGTTCACTGTTGGAATGTGCTGCCCAGGGAGGTGGTGGAGTCCCCATCCCTGGAGATGTTCAAGAGGGGATTGGATGTGGCACTTGGTGCCATGGTCTAGTCATGAGGTCTGTGGTGACAGGTTGGACTTGATGATCTTTGAGGCCTCTTCCAACCTTGGTGAGACTGTGAGACTGTGAAACTGTGGTCTGAATCATGAGAAAATCTTTCCTTACATCATTAGAAGCCTCTTAGAGCTGCATTTCAGTAACTGAAGGACACCTACAGGAAGTCTGGGGGATGAGAGGCAGTGCTTTGAACTGGAGCAGGGCAGATTTAGGTTGGACATTAGGAGGAAGTGCTGCACAGTGAGGGCAGGGAAACACTGTCCAGAGACGTGGTTGAGGTCCCATTCCCTGGAGACTCTCAAGGTCAAACTTGATGTGGCCTGAGCAAACCTGCTCTGGTTGGAGATGGCCCTGTGGACTGAAGATGGGCAAGATCATAGAAACATAGAATGGATAGGGTTGGAAGGGACCTCAAGGACCATCCAGTTCCAATGCCCCCTGCCATGGGCATGGGACACCTCACACTACAGCAGGTTGCTCACAGCCACATCCAGCCTGGCTGCAAACACCTCCAGGCAGGAGGCTTCCACCACCTCCCTGGGCAACCTGTGCCAGTCCTCTTACCACCCTCATGGGCAACAACTGCTTCCTAAGATGACCTTTGAGAGTTCCTTTCAACCTGATGCCTTCTGTGACACGAGCTTGGCTCAGGCATGTTGATAATTAGGGTTCTTCTGTTAATTCCCTCTTGCAGGTTTGTTCTTCCATGCATGTTATACAAATGGTAAGTGTAAGCTCAGTGAATTTGTCACATCTGAGCTAAACATAGATGAAGCTAATTGGTGACTGCATAAGATCATGCACAAAAAATCTGCATGCTGAGGTGATTACCCTCCTCCTGATGAGCTAAATGAATGCTTTGCTTATGAATATACAGATGATATCATTGAGTCTGTTCAAAAAGCTATAGTTGGCCACAGGACT